>NW_014555320.1:152171-186169 GCF_001313825.1 Dinoponera quadriceps
CCCTCCGGAGGAAAGAGAGAGAACCAATAAATCCGCCAGGGCCTTAAGGAGGGATATTGTTAGTTGTAAGGTAAATCATCTCCGCGGCTCGAAAACGGCCTCCTCACCTCGCCGCGACCTCCTCTCCGCCTCTTGCGAGAGGGCCTCGAGGAGACGTTTGTTACCTCCGCGCGCCGTTCTGCACGATACTCCGGGCATCGCCACTTCTGCTTCTCTCATCTTCCTCCCTACCGTCGCGCGCGTCATTCCCTCCGCGTCCGCGTCTTCAGCTCGCCTTCCTCGTGGTCAGTCCAGTTAGCGTCAATATGCGGACACATAGCCTCGTCATTAGCGTCATCGAATCCTTGATGCCTGCACGAGCGGTCCTTAACGCGCCGGCCCGATCCGCGCGGGACTCGGCCCGCGCGAGGTGCCGGACTTTCTCGAATACCTGCCAATGAGACGCCTTCCTCCGAGGTGTTACGCAAATGCGTTCGTGGCAGAACGAGAAAACGTCGTGGAATATAATTTATCATGAAGATGCACGCGCGAACAAATGCGAAACGCAGTTTTCCCACAGTTTCGTCGTTCCGCTGTTTTTCGATCCGATTTTTTCACGCTTCGACTTCGGAAGTGCCGATATCGACAGTCTTCCTCGAGCGTTCTTTCACTGTATCAATCTTTTCGACACATCTACGTCAGAAATGGGTATTTTCGTCCATTTCATCTGGTCATTATCAAAGATTTCTTACTGAATAGATTCAATCGCAAAAATCATGCTTTCCGTCGAGAGGAAATCGAATGATTCTAAATTTAGATTTTCCCATTCAGTAAATATTTTCTAAAAATAAACCCCGTTATTCTCAATATTATGAAGTTAATACTCGTCGCGATTGTTTTAACACGTACAAATAAATGTTTTCGACCTATACGAATGAAATCGTATTGTATATAGTTAATTATATTTCTGTTTCTAGTAAATATTTGCCAAGGAGAATTGGAGTAACAATTTTCCTGGGATCAAAGGAACATTACTTGAGCGGTAGTACTTTTCTCCAGTGTTGGATTATAGGTGCATAAATCGGCGCCTCATTGCCCGATAGAGTCTCTCTCCTATTTAATTACACAACACGAAGCGATACTCCTCGTTCAGACACAATAGGTACTTTCCAAATATACACGTCGTCCATTCCACGTGACGTTCGTACAACAATTGACCATATTATCGACGATACGACGGCGGGGGCACGGATCGGTGATGTCACGAGGGAAATATCCAGACGCGAGAGGATTTTAATACACCGTCCCATTTCTCCCTTTTACTTTCTCGCTGGGGTCTCATATCGGAGCTAGGGCTTCATTACTAATGTCATCGCATTCCTGACGCCTGCACGATCGTGCCAAGTGTGAAGTCATCGTGAGACCGTCACCGGGACCTTATGCTTCCATAGAACGCAGCGACGTAGCGTGACTGGCGCTTGACGCCGATTAATCGCGCCGAGTTGTTTTTTTCTTTTAAGTCGGTTGGTACCTTGTAAAAATGACGATACTTCCGGGACCTCCTTCTCTCACCTTTCACCCTCTCCTCGGCTGGATACATACCCCGACTTGTTACGGTCGATTTATCAACGCGACAAGGGAACCTAACAAACTGATCATCGTCACTTCTTCGTCCCTCTCCCTTCTCTCGTGGTCAGTTAGTGTCACAACACGTGGACACCGGGTCCCCGTCATTAGTGCCATCAGATCTGTAACGCTTGCACGACGAGTCCTTACCAGCGCTGGCGTTCTGCGAAGTCCTGTTACCGTTCCTGAAACAGAAGCTCGAAACCCCTCGCTGACGCGTACTACACGGCTTATCCTCTTTGTCGTCTTCGGTCCAGCGGATTGGGAGACGGAGGACGACGGAATAAAGTCTTATTACACGAGAAGTAAGAACGTCCGCGCGGATACGGATATGGTTTGCGCGTGTGTAAACATTCGTGCGAATTTTTATCTCGCAAGAATGTGAGGCGATGATAATTATTATTTGCCGTACTTGTCACGCCTTTTCATCGCGATAATAATCTCGCGTAAGTAAAGCGGGTCTCCGTTGAGGAGGGAAAAAAGGAAAAAAAGAAAAAAAAAAGAAATGAGTTAGCCAGCGGGAACGGGCAAAGAAACCGCTCGCTACGCGAGTGAAGGAAATATCACTGCATCTCATCGAAATGCATTGCTAGTCGTGCGTATAATACTGTGCGTAGTAATTAACCTTTTGCGATATCGCAACTTTCTTAGCCTCAGGTTTTTGCGGTCATATATATTTTATGTGTGCTATCGGGTTTCCCATCCATTGTATGCTTCCTGCCACGCCTACGAACCTTTCACTTAGCTATACTCGCTGCAGCCGTAATTAGACGATTTTGTCAATACTCATTAACGCAACTCGACGGCTCGTGTTTTTCTGGAAAACCGTAGCTACTTTATCCACGCATTTCTTTCCATCCCGAGTCGAGATTTTAGAACTTTCGACCCGAATTTTTTCACATCTGTAGGTTCTGGAGGATCAATGTAGTTTAATCTTACATAGCGTCTTTAAATAGCGGGAGACGCACAAAATCCCAGGTTCTAAACGTAGGTTCTAAAGAGAACCTCAGCAAAGCCTCGTAAACCCTCTGGGTCTTATGAACCTAATTTATCCCTCTAAACTTATTAAGATTATATATTCATTAGTCAAAGAGATAATTTTATGTTCGATAACAATACTTTCAGGTCGAAAGTAGGATCCACATTTCGGATCGCCTTTTTATCGGTCGGTGTGCTACTCAACTGGAAGGCACTCGAATCAGGAACAGCTGGGAGGTTTCTACAGATCGTGAACAATTATCATCAACGATATCGCGTACTACCGGCATTTTCGAGTAGTCGTTATTTCACGTTGTCGTCTCTTTCGGAAACTAAGTACCGCTCGTGCGCGCGCAGACAATAGCTAGATCCGCGGATCGAGATCTACCACGGGGCCTCGAGGTAAAAGGAAACCACTTCAAGGTGGATACCTTACTAATGATTCGTCAAGACTCACCGTCCTCTACGCGTGACGAGAGGTATCTCTCTACATTCGCCTCGGCGCGCTCGCTCACTCGCTCGCGTTGTTACACTAAGAAACAACTCGGCGCAGAGCCGGAGTCATTAGCAGCGCGATTGTGCTGCGCCTTCCGTTTAACGAGCACCCTCCGGAGCCCGCGACGACATTATTATTCGCTATAATTTATTGCATCCTGATCCACGTAGACGTGCATCGCCTCGTTGCGTTTCCCACCTTGCTATCGAAGTCGGAAAGTCGATCGTAATGCCGCTCGCTGCTACGTGGCGTTTCGTTTAACCGCGCGTCGCCGTCGACGCCGAACTTTGTCCATAAATTTTCAGCGGAACTCAATTTCATATCGGCGCTATTAAGTAGGCGTAAGGAACGATCGGCGCGGGAACAGTAATGGCTTCATTATCCCTGCTTCCGATGGTAAGATGACGGGAGATATCTCTCGCTAGCTTTTCTCAGTGTCAGTACGACAGCTATTTCCCGATACGTATCGTTCGCGCCGAATCACTTCGGAATTTTCACCACGGGGTTTTACGCGCGCGAATAATTCAGTCGCGCTGCCGAGATACCCCATTTGTCGGAAGTGCGTAGACGGCCGTTTTTCCGGTGAATCAAACGACGACTTACGTCGCCAACGCGGGCATCGCTCAAGTCGATACGCGCGAGACACATTGTATAGAGTGGGTGATAATTAATTACTACCGGTCCCAATCTTGATTTAGGCTCTCCTTATTGAACGGTACCGTTATACGTCGTAAGTAATCGCATCCGGTTACCGTTGTCGAGAATACCACAATATCGGCTCGTCGATCACGACACGCCGTTTTAATTAACCCACGCTAAATCAGGTACACAATCAGATTACCATACGTATCTCTCCTATGCACTGACTGGTAACATTTATTAGAATTGTGCCCGCGTGTTCAAATATAAACACACACGCGCGCACACGTGCTAAGCTCTCGTGTATTGATTGAACCACGATATTCGCGACAGTAGCTTTCTATTATTCAATTGTCCATTAATCCGAGTTATTAATCTTTATAAATCCCCGCAATATTCGAATCGGTATTTGTAACGTAGGAGTCAGAATGAACTTGACAGATTCCTCGAAATTACCAAAATTACGTCATATGTAATGTGTGAATTTATCAATTTTCGTAGGAAATCCTTATTCATGCGGAGTGCCCGATAATTTTCTCGGGATCCGTGATGAATTCTAGTAAATTTCATATACTTCAACCGAGAACATTAAATTGAAAGAAATTTCGGTTTGTTTATTCAAATTATCTAAATTCAACTTTTCTTCGATAAAGTTCATAACATTCTTGAAAAGAGAATAAATTCTTCCTTCGAGCGCGTAATAATAAGCTTTATCAAAATTCATGATGAGTATATATTAAAACTATTTCATATTAAGAGAAAATATTCTTTATTGCAGATAACCATTACTTATAAAAGAAAGAAAGAATAATCCCTTTTCTCAGCAATAATATAACATTTTTCTCTGTGTGAGTTTACTGCTCCTTTAAACAAAAGAAAAACTTGGCGCGGGTGTATTAAAAATTCCCGTTCGCACCGCCTGAATAATATTACGGCGGGCATTACTCCGAACATTTATTCCGCCCGGCTTTCCGGCGTCATTTAAATTCCGACGCCTTCGACGAAAGCCGCCTGGCGTCAGTAACGAAACGTCGAATCTAGATCACCGGCGGTGGAAGGCGATATCCCGCGAACTGGTCTCAGGCCGAGCGCGCGCGCGCGTTCGCGTAAATCACGCGCGTCCACCGCCGTTAGTCGACGGGGATATCGCTGCGCTTATCCACGGCGTATACGTCCGCGAGTCGTGTGTGTCAACGGCGCAGCATATCCAACGACACGCGTAATAATGATTGGCCAAGCTGGCAATTACCCAGCGTCTCTCTCTCTCTCTCTCGGAGCCCCCGGTATTGTCATTCAGCTCGCGGACGGTGATGCCCGTTGTTCAACCGCGCGGCTGACTGGAATATTATACGATCCTCATAACAAAAGTGTACTCGTCGCCGAGGTCTCTCGTCGCGCTGGTCGCCGCGACCGTCGTCATCCTTTCCGTGTGTGCTCGTGGGACTCGCGCGAGCGAGCCGAAGGGGCGCGGATCAGCGCGCGCGCGCTCGAAAACTTGGCTTATGGTCTCTTCTCTCCGCGCACAGTCTGGGTTAGCTCTGTTCTCTCGCGAGGCCGTCGCGGGAAGAGAGCCAATGGGATTGTGCTTTGCCTACTAGTGGCTGACGTTATGGATTTTTCCGGCTCCGCGGGTCTGGCATCCATGGGAACTCTTCGCGACGCCCGTCGAGCTCGCGAAGCGGAGCCGTTCTCACCGACGCCCGCCCGCGCTCGCTCGCTATCCTTCCCCCCATCCCTTTACATCGCGAGCGCGAGATTCTTCTTCTTCTTCGCGTCGTTTTCGGTCCCGTGACTTCGGGGGATGACCACCGGACACCCCCGTGCTCGCGCGCTCGTAAAGTCATTCCTGCCGGATCGCGCGCGGAAAAGGAGGAAGGGTTTTCCGCTTTCTTTGCCGTTCCTCGCCGGCTCTTCGGCGAGTATCTCGTGGTGATGCCGAGGAGGCATCTTCCGCGCGGAATGCAGATATCTTCCCACGCCGTAAATTATTCTCACCGTCTGCCCGGCTATGAGTTTCAACGGCGCGCGCGATTTTCTACATCCGACGCGCTCCCCCTCTCTCTTTCCGCTGTACTTTTGGGAGATCATTTCACGCGTCGTACGAGATCGAGCAGGAAGGTCGTAAAGTGGTCCGATCGCGATTAAGAATCCGAGTCGCTCTTCGATCGCTCTTCTTTCATGCCGTGAGAGACCACCTGAAACGCGAAGGCGCCCGAGACTCCGCTCGTGCACGAGCAATCCGAAATCGGGGGTACCTTAATTTCACGGAACAGAGAGAGGCAGCTCAAAGGAGGCAGCTTCGACGAAGAATGTAAATCGTTCTTAAACCGGCGGCGCATAGCGAATACAAATTCTCGCGTAACCGCTCGGCCGCGCTCGCGTACGCTTCTCCGCGGCATTTAGAGGCGCACCGAGGCGAAGACGAGGAGGAGGAGGAGGAGGAGGTGGCGGTGGTTCTCCCTGGTACACACCGGGTTCGTGCGTTCGTTGTGGCTCGCACATCGCGGCATACCGTCCGAAACTCCGACGCACACCGACGTGGACTTTATGGTCGCGAGGGAGCCGCGACTCTCCGACTATCGTAAAAGTCATCGCGATCGATGGGCGAGAGCCGTTCCGCGGATGATCCGGCCGCGTTGCATCGCGCTGCATTTAGCCGTCATGGGAATGCCCATCATAAAGGCGGCGCGAGGGAGGACAGAGAATCACCGTTCTTCGTCGGCGGCCTATAAAATTCAGAGACTGAATGTAGATTTCAGGGCGGTGTATCGTTTGACCGTCCGTTCCTCGCCTTCGCCCTCGCTCGCGTGGCTGCGCGAGCGAACGAGAGAGACTCTGCCGCTAAAGTGCGCGGCACGGGTGTAACGACGAGGAGAATATTACACGGCGATTCCGTGCCGCGTTCGGTGTACCCGCCGAGATCCGTTCGAACCGACAGTTCGCACGTACTCGAACAATCGCCACGAAATACAATAATTACGACGACCTTCTGCGGCAGTCGTTTCTTCCTTGCTCGCTCTCTCTCTCTCTCTCTCTCTCGTTCCTCACACTCCGAATACGTTGATAGCGACGTGACAGTGGCGAACAAAGAATCGTCTAAGCCGATTGTCATCGCAGGTAGATGTTCATCGATAGAATTAGATGGTAACGGTTCCCTTATGCCTAACGAGGAAGGACATTGCTCAATCAATCGCGAGTGTATTCAAATACTCGAAGCAGTTCGATGCCGCAATAGGCCTGTTCTTTTTAGCTGATTGGCATTTTCTTCTTTTAAAGGGAAACGAATACATAAGTTCGGTTAAAACTTGCGACATTAATTTTTTCTTGTAAAGAAGATACGAAACCGAAGAAACTCATGGAAAAATGGGGAAAAAATTGGTTTTCCTCTGAAACTTAGAAAATTTGGAAACTGTAAACGTTATTATGAATAAATATTTACTGCAATATTCCACGAGAAAGGGAGAAATCTTGCCATAATCATCATAATTATATAATTTTAACATTGGATTCTTTTCTTTCGATTTTCACAAATTTATTACTGAAGAGATTATTGCGCCGTATATCGCTTTATATTAATATAATAATATATAATTATATTTCGTGCACAAGATCACTGAGCCAGAATAATCGTTCGTTGCGGCGTTTAATTTCTCACGTACAATTTGTCTCTTACTGAGCAATTTTCGCTGCTGGGTTCCGCGGGTTTCTCGTGGACGATTCTCAGCGGTTCATCGGAGCCGCCCGACACTGACGATATTCACCACGTGTCGCGGCGCATAAGACTGGGTTGGGGGGTGGGGGGCGTGAGGCAACGATTCCAAATAGACGCCGGTAATAATAACGTTCCACGGTAACGTTCTCTGTATTAGGAATAATTGGTGGATGAGCCGCGAACAGCAGCGCGGGTTTATCCCTGCGCGATAAAAGTCCCGGGGTGGAAGGGAAGCGCGCCGGACAGACGCGGTCAAACAGGCAGGGGAGGCACGCCGGGGAGGAAAAACGCGAATTCCACGGGTGGAGGCGCGCCCGGGGGCACCGGGTGGAACTATGAAAGCAGGCTGCACAATAAGATCGTTCGGCGGGCTCCGAGATAGAACTAGAGGAATAGAGCGACACAGGAGGGAGGGGAAGGAGCGGGGGCTCCGCTAGAAAGCGAACAACCACAAAGCGTTCAGCCATCGGCTACGATCTACCACGCGAAACGATGGGTAGGAGGATCGAAATAAGAGAGAAAGAAAGCGCGAGAAGAAAGGGGAGCAAGAGGGGGAGGGGCAGGCGGTAGGCCAAGACGACGATCTTGGACTGCGTAGACAAGGAGCACCGTCGAGACATTATCCACTTACAGGGAATTATCCTCCTGGCAGACTCGAAGAAGGCGCGCGCGAGCGTACTCTTTTCTCCCTTTTCCCCTTTATCTTCCTTCCACTCTTCTTCCACCTCCTCCTCTGCGCCTCCTTTATTCGGCTGCCGGAAAAATCGCGGCGCGGAATAACCGCTACCATTGTCGAGCGAGTGCAGAGGGCGAGAGAGAGATTCAGCGCGAGGTATCTCCACAGGAACAAAGGAGCCACGAGAGATAGGTGCGCAAAGGGACGCGAGAGAGAGAATACCGCGAGCGGTCTTCCCTACAGTTCATTTGAGTGTTAATCGCCGACCATCGGGCAAATTACCGGCCCTCTTCGGTACACAGAGAGAAACTGCGTGGGTCCTCCTTCCTTCTGCTCATTGTTCGACGGTCTTCGAGACCGTCCGCGCGCGTAACGCGCTTCTTCGCGTCGCTCGCCCTTTGTAGCCGGGCCTCTTCGCTCGGTCACCTCGCCTCCTCTCCTCTCCTTCCTCGCTTCCCTCTGCCCGTACGTCTGTCCGAACGCCGTCGCGGCGCAGAGTTAAATTCAGTCGGCCTTGCGCAAACCCGTAACTCAAACAAACGGAAAATTCGTGCCGCCGTGCGACGGTAATCGCCGCGCAATTCGACAAAATTGCCGGGTCTGCCTTAGGCGAGCGCGAGCTCTGCGTCCATCGCTTATCCCCCGCTCGTCTTTTTTCAAGTACGTCCCGCGCGCTTTTCGCATTATTCTTGATCGCGCGCGCGCACTTCGCCTCCACCTTCGCGGCTCACCCCCGTACTGTAATAGCGCGTGCTCTCGCTCTTTCTCTCTCTCTCTCTTTCCTCTCGCAGACGAGCTCGTTCGTCGTTACGCACTGCCGCGGGTACCATTTGGCCGATTCTCGAACTATTTGCGCAAGCAACGTGATGAGCGAACAAGTTTAAACAGCCACCTTGGCATCCGGCTAGGTTGCTCTCCCGCTACTTATTCCTCGTGTTATTTGAAAGTCAATTTCGCGCAAATTATATGCGCTCGCTTCTTTCTGCTACGCTACTTAACTATGCCTACGTTCTTCTTGTCAAAATTCAGACTTTTGATCAACACGCCCGCTACCGGTGTCACATCTGTATGATGCATCGATCTTTCACCGCCAAGCTCAGCTTCACTTAAAATTTTCATTCTGTTGAGTTGTCCGAAAAATTCGTGCGGATTCTTGCGAAGGAGTTAAGGCCGAGAAGTTTCTAGTTGGGCTTTATTCAATAATGTATTGATTACTTTTCGATGGCCAATTGTCGAAAAAACGAAAAATCAAGCTATTCTAGACTGTGGGAGTATCGCCTCTGAGTTCTTCGTAAAAGTCTGCACAAACTTATCGAACAATCCAATATTTAATACTCTCTTTTAATTAAATATTCTCTTAAATTTAGAACCCTTTTATGCTCGGTAATTCGTTTACAAATTAAGGTATTATTGCGTATAAATAAGTATTTATTACAATAGAAAGAATTGTGTTAATTCTACTACAAAAAAAGCAATTATTCTGATTATTTTTCTTCTTTTATTAAGTAATGGTTATTTATAACAAAGAATATTTTCTTAAAATTAGTATTAAAGTATGTTTATCACAAATATTACAGGAGCTCATTATCGTTCAATTAAAAGAAAAATTTTATTTTTCTCCGTGAAGCTATTAAAATATATTTAATTAATAAAAATGTTACTTGATTTAAAAGGTCGTAAAACAGGTAATTACGCTTGACATTTTAAGCTTTCACGGCTTGGATAAATATTCATAAGGTAATAATAATACGTTTATTTGAATGTAGCACTTTTTCTGTGTACTTGCATCACCTATAATATATATGTAATAGCGATCATTTTCCTTTCTATTCCACGCGAAGAAATTAAATATATTACACAGTTATATAAACAATCTAAGACAATCCGTGAAGGAATTTCTCCAAATAAAGCATGGTATCAAACGTGTTAATTGATCGCCATCAAAGTCACGTCAGGCCACCGTGAGGGATTTCTTCTCGAGATCTCCAGGAGACCGCGGTGCACAGTACACGGAATTTGATAGCGATACGCGCACGCGAGCGTGAAAGCTCTCGAAACACGTCATACCCGACAGCAAGAATGCGATGCAAAAGTACCGGCGTAGCCGATCGGACGCGCGCCCAGTGAAATGCGTGCAGCGCGCGATTTATGGACGGCGCGATTTTGCTTTCCAGTCGGCGCGCGAAAACCGATCTGGATTCGTGTCGGGCGTATCGGGAGCTCGTCGCGTCCAACTGCACGCGGATAATTCTTACGGGACACACCGGCCAGGTATACACACGCACACACCGCGTCGTGCGATCGTGTGGGCACGAACAATCCGCCGTCGTCGCTGCCGCCGACTCCGCCGCCGCTGCTCGATGTCGCCCGTAGTGGCGCAGCGTGGGAGTTGAAATCCACACACGCATAAATTAAACTCTCGTACCGCGCGGGAGCGCGCGATAAGTTAAGCGGTTCACGTAGACGCCGGTAATTATGGATGCGTTTAAGTCTCGCAGCGGTTCGGCAACTAAAATAAAATAATATACGTGAGCCGGGGTTTTTATTGCCGGATTAAGGGCGCCCGCCAAGACGTAGCTTCGTGTCGCGCTCTTATCTGTCCTCGCATCTCCGTCCTCGAAACGGAGAGAGGACCAGATGTAACTCTCTCGGTCGGTCATCGTTTCTCTTTCTTTCTTCCCGATGCGCGACGCACCGAGGAATATTTAATAAAAGGCCACGACGTGAGCAGCGAGGGAAAAGGAGAGAGAAAGAGGAGGGAGGGAGGGAGGAGGATGCCCGCGTGTTTTCCGAGGCGAAGGCATCGGCGGACGAGGTAAGATCCGCGGTTACGACTCTGGGAACGTTCGTGAATTCAGTCCGTTGAAACGATTCGGATGAATTTAATTATTGTAACGGACGTCGCGCGGGATGATGCAAAAGCGCTTTAACAGATGCTTTGCATCCGGTGACATAAGTCGACATAAGTATCGTTTTATCTTCGTTCCGTATTCAATGAATAACAAAGATAGGACGTTGCTTGGGTCGACTTGTGTCACTAAATGAAAAGCACCTCCGCGAATTACTTTCCTCCCTAACGGAGCACTGTATCGCTACTTGCGCGAACATATTTCAGTCCTCGTAGATGTCCCATTTTTTTCCACAAGGCGGAATGTTCTAGTTTGCAAAATGAGCGACGAACATATTTCAGTCCGATTCTCATCGACTCGAATTAAGTTATCCACGAGGGTATCGCCGTTGTCGAGCGAGTGAGCGAGCTATCACTGCGCGAAAGCAGATAACTCCAATGTTCTTATCAGCCGATTATTAATCTAAATTATTCGCGTGTAGAAACAAAAGGAAAGAAAGAAGAGGAAGGTTATTTGCGTCTCGCTTGTCTCTTTATAAATAATCCAACGCTGTCAACAATAGCGCCGACGCGATTCGTTTGTCAGCGAGCGAGCAAGCGAGCGACCTGGCGCGCACGAGCGTTGGATAAAGGATAGAAGAGATTTTCCGACGGTTTATTATCCCATTGTCTACCGTGGCGGAACGATTTAACGTGGCGATACGCGCTTATCACTGAGCTACCGACTTCGTGACGTTAAAATTACCACCGGATTTCGCTAAACAGCCGATCGGCCGCGACAGAGAGAGAAAGAGAGAGAAAGAGAGAGACCGGGGGACATATCTTACGCAACGGCCGCGCCGGGGCTTCCCCGGCCGACGAAGGCAGCGACGATGCCCGAGAAGGCGCGCAAAGTCGACGTCACTACCGGCCATCGGCGATTTATCGCGATATCCCTCCGGAGCCCGGTCCTTCGGACGAGAGCAGCCGCGGTGAGCTCTTCTTCTTCTTCTCCTCCTCCTCCTCCGGCATTGCAAAAGGAGTGCGTCGAGAAAGTGCGCGGAGAGCGGGCACGGCGCGACCGCAGCCGCGCGGCGGTTATTATAAAACAAAAGACGATGGTCGATGCCGATAATAAAGAAGGGCTACGCGCGCTGATGCGTCCCCGTGGGAGCGAGAAAGAGCGCCGACGACGGTTACGGGCAGGACCAGGCCGCGGGGAAAGGAGGCAGCGAGCGCGCGCTACGGTGGAGAGGCGATATTCGCGAGCGCGCGAAGGATGTGGTTCCACGCACCGCGATCGACTTAATTCGCGCGCTGCCCGACTCTTTTTCCGTCCGCGCCAGCCGTTCCGCGCCCCTCCGATGTCCTCTCCTCGGGCAGCCTCTCTCGCCGTCTTGCGGTCCCCCTCGAGATCCTCCCTCGTGGCTTTCTTATTTAGCGTACCCCTTCACGCGCGTTGCCTCTCTCCTTCTCCCCCCCCCCTCCCCCCGCGTTTCTCTTCGTTGCCCTNCGCCCTCCCCCCTTCCCTCCCCGCTGGCTCCTCCATCAACGTTGGCAGCCCGCTTACCGCCAATCATCATTTTCAATTCTCCGTGGTGCAGCGCCTCCGCCACCTTCTTCTTCTTCTCTCCGTCTCCGGGCTCTGTCTTCTTCCTCCAGCTCGCGCGCGCGTCGCCCCCGTCGCTGTTTCTCTTTTATTTGAGAGATGCGTGGCCCCCCCGTAAAAAAGTCGGGAATATTATTTCCGAGAGCGAGGAACGGACTGCTGACGGTTCCGGTCTGTGCGCTGCCGCTGAGTCGTCGAGTCGTTAGTGCGTCGCGATTTGATGCGCGGACGACGAGTGCTGCCTCTTCTGCCGGTAAACGAAGACGCGCAGGATCGGCCTCGCGCTGCGGGGAAACGTCAAAATCCAATGCGAGGGAGAGAGAGAACGTCACTACTCGCGAGGGGAACGTGTGAAAAAGGCAAATACGAGGTGATAAGACGTGGGATATAACGCGTTAACGTGGCAGAAATTCCGCCGTAATCGAATCGTTCCCTTCGGCGGAGCTCGGGCTCTTCGGAGATTCACGCGAATCGCCGCTTGGACGCGTCTAAGACGTCGGCATAATTGTCATGTGAAATTATTTCCTCCAAGAGTCGGTACGGAGAAATAAACGGTTAGTGCAACTGAATCTTCCGTTGCTTGGGAAGAGTAGGAACTGAAACTCGAAGATGTTGTCTGGGAAAAACGGATCGAGGAACAGATAAAAAATCATCATCCAAAAGCTATGTTCCCACTGGAGCAACAACGAGAAACTTTTTGTTGATGTTTCATATTTCTTAAAAAAGTTACAAGTTGTTGCTGAATATTATTTAATATTGATGTTTCTTAATATTCCTGTTGCCAGTGATCAAAGTTACTGCTTGTCGCATCGACAAGCAAGTTTCCGATCGAAACGGTAAATATCAAAGGAAAATGAGAAACATGTGTCAACAAATCGCAACAGGAGTAAAGTTCCTTCAGTGTGGACTTTCACTTGTCAATAACTCAGTGTGCTGCCAGACGTAACAGTCTTTAATAAAAAGAAGCCTAACAATGAGAAAGTAAAGTGGAATAACGATTTAATTATCAAATTAATTGAAGATATAGGAAATATAAATGTTTATCGGCTTCTTTTGAAATTGAACGCAAAATGAAAAATTACACTACGCTTGCAATAAACTGCTTCTTATGCTTCTTGCAGATATTGTGCACAAGAAGAAAGTAAAAGATGCGCAAAATCTGCACCCATTTACTGAACGAAAACAGAACAATAAATTGAACAAAAAAAAACTATTCAATTGTTCAACTATTCAATTAATACTAAATAATATATGTATATGACTGGGCGTTTATGTAAACTGCACATATTTTTATGCAAGGTGTTTTTATGCAAATTGCACATATTTTTTCCACTGAATGCAACTCTATCAAATTCTTGTCCATTTTTTATGCGATATTGCTACAACTAATGAAAATGCAGTAATGTTAGACAGTAACTGGACGAGTGTCTAGGAAAACTGCATACATTTCTGTCAGGGGTTATCATCATCATCATCATCTTATCATCTGTCATTATGAGATTTTCAATAGTCTAACATTCTTCTATCGATCACCTTTCTCGGTGAAAAGTTTGGTTGAATTAAGTTGACAATGAGCGAACCAAACGCTTTTTGATTGTAGGAAATAGAATTTTTGATTCTTATAAACCGAATTCGATTATCGCAGTCAGAAATTCAATTTCCTCCAATCATAAGATATTTGTTTCGTTCATTGCCGCGTTAATTCAACCGATCTTTTTTCTCTGTGAAATATACGATTCACTGCTATGCTGAGAAAAAAATAAGTACTACAACCAAAGAAATTTTGCTTGAACAAACGGACAAAATGTTTTCAAGCACAACACTTATCCCATCGAACAAATTATACAGTTGCAGTAATGAGTTATCGATTGATTCAACGATTGCGATTTGCCCAACAACTATATCAACGCAACGCATTATTGCGTCAACGCGTAATAATTTGTTCAGTGGATACAGTATTTTGTTGAACGAGGATGATTACCGATTTTGTCGATCCGACTACTTTTCTTCTCCGTGTAGCCGCGGGAGATCCAAATGGGCGATCTTTAATTCGCGTTCCCGCTATTAGATTTCAGACTAGACTAGTGGTCGTTATCGGGTTTAATGAAGACCACCGCAGATCGGTCCTACAATAACGGTTCGATAGTACTGCAATGAAATATCGACTGTTGCGTAAACGGCAGGATTGAGCCGACATCCGCGTCGCTCAAGGTGATATGATTTACGTTCTCGTAACTTCTTCTCGCGTGACATCATTTCGCCCGCAATGACAAAAGGAACGGCGATTCGTGTTCATTAGCATTCAACCGTCTCCCGTTTAATGGTCGCATCAGTTGTTTCGGTATTACCGCTTCCTCCTCCGTCGCGTTTCACGTACCTCTTCCTCTCCTCTCGCTCGCCCGGACGGGAATTCCAATTTCTACTTACGTGCATTTTAACGACCGCGCGTCGTGCGCAGGATTGTCGTGCTACATAAGGAGATTCCGTCAACCTAAGTGGAAACAAACGAACGTGCGCGAGCGTACATGCACGCGAAATAGGAGGAGCCTGTTTGACAGAGGTGGAATCCGTGGGACGTTTAAGAGTGTCTTCACGAGGGCATAGATCCGCCTTCTCTCGTATCCGTTGCTCTTTTGCGAGAGAAACGAGTGTCGTTGTACCGGAGTATTTCGTGCGGACCTATGGATCGCGCGAGGTATCGTTATCGAACGGCGATGGCGATCGCGAATACGGCGGACGCTCGGCGGAGCGGGAGAGACCGTCCGACTGTCGATATCCACTTTACTCCCAAGGCGCGAGAGCAATTATATCCTTCATTCGCCGAGTCCGCGTTCTCCTATATAATTATCAGCAATATCACAACGAGGTTTCCTTTTCTCTTTTTTTTTTCTTTTTTTAACAGAAAGTTAGTGCCGGGAGAATGTCCGTCCATTCGATATTCGCGGACAGTATCGATCTCGCGCATGTAGATCGTGTCCCTCGCCGTGGTGTCCTCGAGGAAGGCTTCGGATCGCGATAAATCGTCGGGCCCGACGACGTTATTGATACAACGGCGAGCGTTTAAGAGCAGCTCGACAGCACTCGAGGTGGACCCACACACCTCGCGCGCACGAGCGAGCGAGCGAGCATCGTTCGCGTATTGTCGCACACGCCGATTTCTCTGTACGATTGGCTCCCTTGCGCCCGGTTCACACCGGCACGGAGACACGGAGAGTCATCCACCATTGGTGGATCCCGGTGGCGATGGTGTTGGCATCCTCTCTTTCTCCTTCTCGCCCGGTTCCCTCGCCTCGTCCTCCTCACTCTGCTATCTTCTCCTCCTTCTCCTCCGCCGCCGCTTGCTCTCTCTCTCTCTCACACTCTTTTCCTCTTTATCCTCGGTAAGGACTGTTAAGAGTAAGGTGCTTCGACCGTTGCGGACTGGTCGGTCGGATGGTTCGATGGTTGGCCGGTTGGTTGAACGACCTAGCCCGGATCCGCCGGCCGCGTCCATACCGATCGCCTCCTTCTGTCTCCTTCCTCGCCCATGCCCATAAATACACCGCGCGTACATACAGCCGTCTTTTTTCGATACATTTTAACGCCCAGGCTCTCGTAATTCCAGCCGGACGCACGTGGGGCGCCCACCTTTTACACCCGCGAATGCGTCTCGCTGATGGCCGGGCTCGTCGCGAATCCTGCCTGCCCGCGCGCGCATCCACGCACATACGCGCGCACACGCACGCACGCATATATCGAAATGTAAAATATTAGACGCGTACAAATGATATACATCGCATAATTGCGCTTTTTGCCGCTGTATTCTTAAGTGCGTAATAACATCGTTTCTGCAATACGCATATAAAATATTCATCAATCTTCTACGTCATGACGCCTGCTTCGTATTTCAGCCGATTTCATAAAAGAAAGAAAAAACTAATTATCATAGGCATTCGATCGGCACGTGCACATTATCGGCGGAGGGATAATGCGGCTGTAACGCACGACGAGTCCTATACTTGCCCGTCGACAATGATATTCCATAATTGTGCTCACGCGGCGTGAAAACCGATTTAATTCGATAAGAATATTCAAGTGCACCGATGAAAAGGCACCGTCGTTGACTCAGGCCGTATATGAAAATAACGGAACTAACGATCGAGAGGCCCGTAGGAGGAAAAGGGAGAGCGACAGAGAAAGAGAGGAGAGACGAGAGGAGAGGGCGGGGGGNTTAATGGCCGTAGCTTCGAAGAAAAGGTTTCATAGAAACTATTGTATGATCGTCATACTAAGAGTCACCCTTGCCAACTCGTGCGGCTCTTTGTCTCTGGATTGGCGCACACTCCATAACGCTAAATGCTCCAGCAGAGAGAAAGAGAGAGAGAGAGCGGGCCGCGCTCGAGAGCGCGGAGCACACGCGACGTATAACGACGTTGACAATACAGTCAAAACATTATTTTTTTATCCCCCTCGAGTCGCGTTTATTCTATTCACCGGGCGCGAACGGTGTCACGGCGACAGGTACTTTCGCCACTTCGACGTTGCCGCCGTATTTCGCGAAGTTCATCACATGTCCTCCTCCTCCCCCCCCCCCCCTCTCTCTCTCNNNNCTCTCTCTCTCTCTCTCTCTCACTTTCTTCCACGCGAGATCGCTGCTTCGAGAGCAAACGAATAATAATCGCTGTATTACGCGATCGGATTGATTATTCGCGCGGCGAACATCATCCAGCGACGTCAAGCATCGCGAGCGGGTATTATTTCAGTTCGCTTCTTCGGAGACGGCGTTGCGGAAACATAGCGGATATCTCGAGAAAATCAACACGCGCGACACAGCGATGGACGTCAATTAATTCTGCCGTGTGATTTGGACTGTGTCTTTTGTGCCGTGCTGAATGCGGAGGAAGGTGAATCGCTCGAGTTATAAGTACAATGGTAATTGCGACACCGTTTCCGTTGCATATGTCCGCACGTTTGGACAGGACACGTACTATACCGCACATCTGTCGCAATAGAAATAATAATTGTAGTTAACTTGTCCCCGCGCGCGCGCTATTGTGCGCAACGAGCAGCACGATCCATGACGGTAATCACGGCTCTGGTACATGCGAAAGATTCATCTGCCATTTTATCATACTTGTCTTTTAATTTGTGTATCGCGTGTGTATTTGTTTAGTATTTATTTATTATTATTATTATCACCCGTTTATTTACGGGAGGACTCCCTTTGATACATCGATTGTAAAGATTCGATACATAATTTGGAAAAATAAAGAAGAAAGATAAGATGCAATGATTCACATGAAAAGAGGTATAAATCCTTTTTATAAATTTTTTTATGTAAATCGCCTTGAATAAAGATAATGGCAAATGATAAAAAATCGGTGATATTACTAAATGAATTTACAAATGAATATGAATGATTTATAGATTTATTTTTAATGGATTAATTTGTCATATAAGGATTTAATTCTATACGAAATAATGGACATCTTCTAAGGTGCCCAACGGGAACATTTAACGCGAGTAATTCCAATAACTCCGGGCATTCGATCAAACCTTTCAGAATTTTAAAGAAAGACAGAGGATCTGAAAGAACCCTTCTGCTCTTCAAGTCTGATAACCCGATCGCAGATCAAATCGGTGTATATTCATGGCGAGTAATCGACATGGGTTTACTCAGAAAGATACCAGCTCTTCTAAGAAATCGGTTCTGAACACGCTTAAGAAGGACAGAATGCCCTGATATGACGGTAGAGGAGCCAGATGGAGGAACCTTATTCAAGATGAGGATGAACCAGAGAGCCACGTATAAAAATTTATCTAATTTAATAAAAATTATTTTCTAAATTAACTATTATAAAAGTTCTCTTTTAGATTACGAATTTCGCGGTATATCGCCGTCGATGTTGCGAAATAACGGATCGGCAGCTGCAAATCACCGCGTTGCTTTCGTAATAGACAATAACGATCGAGCCATCTCTCGCTCCATCGACGTCTTTCTTAGTCGCATCGCGAGTTCAGGGGCGGATTTAAATACTCGCGATGGAGAGACTTCAGTCGGAGATTTTCGAATGAACGTTATCGCAGCCGGTTATTCGTGGGAAAACATGATCAGATATCATCGAAACGTAAATTAGTTTGCGCTGCTTGAAATAGCGCACCGCGCGGGGGATCAGCGACGGATCGGCGGGAGTACAATTGTTCGTCATAATTCCGTGAAATATTATGACAATCCATCGTGTCTGCGTCTCTCTCTCTCTCTTTTTCTCTCAAGGAGACAGAACGGTCGCAATTCCCCGTTGTCCGACGTGTATGAACAGAATTAGCACGAAGCTGGCCGTTCGTGAATCATTGCAAAACCGAGATTAGTATGTCGCACCTGTCGCGGTGTCGAGAGAAGAAGGAGCCCGCGGAGGAGAACGAAATCCCGTCGCTTCTCTCTCTCTCTCTCTCTCGCGTTACTCTTGATTACTTTCCGCTGTGTACGGCCTGTCCGGTGATGACACTGATGTTCTCACGCAAGATATCGAATACTCGACACCATGTATCAATCTTTCGCAAGTCGCTCTCGTGTGTGCATGTATGTGTGCGTGTGTGGTAATAATCCCCGCGCGGACTACGAATTTCTCGGGCAAAATTCCAAACTGTCGCGCACGACGGAGCGGGCGCGCCCGTTAAAACGCGCGTTTGCACGCGGCGAAACGACGATCGTGTGAGAACACAACAATAAGCGTCGATACACGCGCGAATGTCGATCGTTCGCATGGTTTTAAGTCGAGGGCTCGGCGATTCTACCCAGGGACGACTGCCGTGCTCGCGGCCATTAATCATACGTCATAAACGAGCGAAATTAAATCACGTAAAATAACACGAAGCGGATCCGCATCACGAGATATCAAGATCACAAGAGCCGAAATTTTAGTCCTACGTTAATTCTAACATAGCTCCACATTGAGTCTTCAAAAGTCTCCTATTGTGCTCCTTTAATATTACAAATGCAAAGTTATTGCCGTTTTCATCACCCGAAGACTTAATGCAGAAGTAAAATTTCGACTCTGGAGGTCTCCACTTCCATTCGTAGCGTTCAAAGGGCGCTTATTTGCGCTCATTTAATGAGCTACGAGTGGAAACTTACTTCCGTTTTCTCCCCTTGAAGACTCGACTTGTAGAATTGAAAATTTCGACTCGCGGTGCTTCGAAATTCAGTCCTCCGGTCGACCCGTTGGCGGACTCGCGCCGATCGGAGCCCGTTTCGCGCCGCAATTATCATTGCGACGGCACCGATCTCTTCGTCAACCTCGTCAACTACCCACTACGTTCCTGATGTAATTCCGCCGTCGACTCTCCTTCTCTGTCTCGTCTCGTCTCGCGAGAGACCGACATCTCCGCCGCATCGTCGCGCGCTCTCCTCTCCCTGGCTCTCAGTATCTTTTTCGCCGCCCTCACCCCTCGATGCCTCTCGCGCGCTTTGCTCTCGCTGATTGTATAATTGGGAGGCAGCAACGAGCTACGTGCGTCACTCCGATGATTTAGCCTCCCCCTCGGCCGCGCCTCGCCCTCGGCCAACAGGCCCTCGGTCAATCACGTCGTAATTACTTTTAATGCTGGACGACTCGGCTGACACAATATCTAACCCGTCGACGGCTCGTCCCTCCTTCGTCCTTCTCTCTCTCTCTCCCTCTCTCCGTTCTACCTTCTCTCTCTTTCTCTTTTTCTTGGCACTCATCTCTGTCTCCTTCTTTCTTGCCCTCACTCTCGCTCTCGTATTCTCTTTGTCTTTCTCTCATTCTTCCCTGCCGCCCAACCTTGTGCTCGTCGCTCTCTTCCTTTTTTTATTCCTATCTCTTTCGCGCACCGTGGCCTAACTGGTCGCTCGCAGCATACTTCGCACGATCGGATTAATTGGTAATAGAGAGCGCGACGAGGACCAAGCCGAGCAAATATCGCGATTAATATTGATAGGGCCACTTTGCTGTTGCCACGAGCAAGCGAGCGAGCGCACGTTCTCTCTCGCGGTCGATGGCAATGTCGCTCGGATAGGTGCCGACGCGTCGGTTTCTCCGGAAAAAAGGGACGTCCTCGTCGCGCTTCATCTCGATAAAACGATCAAAAGTCCCCGGAGATAATCCGGGTCAAGTTTTTCAAAGTGCGTCACGACGACCGGGAGAGAAAGAACTATCGGAAACGTCTCTAAATTGTATCGAGGTAACGGCGGGAGGTATGATAAATCTACCGCGCGACTACGAAATTATACGCGAGGACAGAAATATCCTGGAGAATCGAATCCGAGGGGCGAGGGGAGGGAGAAAGAAGAAAGGAAAAAAAAAGAACGCGACCGCACGTACGATCTAACGATCCACGTCGAGAAGTAATTGTCCGTACTCGAATGCTCCGTACAATTCGAGCCGCTCCCATTTGCATAATCGTCATTTCGGCCGCTGCGTGGCGTATGATTGCGGGGGAGGGGGGGAGTTCATCGACGATGTTGACAAAATTATGAGATCGAGCTTACGAATGTCCGGGGCCAAATAGGTCGCGGCGGGCCGCGCGCCTAGCGTGACTGCGCGCGAGCCTTCCATAAATCCCCGCCGAATCGACGTCACGCTGATGCCTTTGTTCGAAGATTCTTATTAGAAATGCTAATTTGTCGCAAGTGACTCGGCCGATAGGGAAGCCGCTCGCGTAATCGCGACTGTTCATGCCCGGTACAGGAGGATCCGCGAGGATCGCCGAGAGTCGCTTGAATTTCGTGGTTCCTCGTTAGCTCGATAAAAAGAGCGAGTGCGGGGGGAGTGGGGGATACGTCGGTCGCGCGATTTGAAGCGCACGGTTAAAATCGGGCTACGAGGCGAATCGTTGCCGTCGCCGTCGTCGTCGCCGGTACTGAAAAAGCGAGCGACTCGCCGTCGATGTCTCGTCGCGTTTATTGGGATTATAAAGCGTGCAGAGGAAGGAGGGCAGGAAGGAGAGATTTGTTTGAATTATTCAAATTAGATACGAAATTGAATGCGTGCTCTGCTCGTGTGCAGGTAATGACGGCACTTGCATATAAATGGTAATTATTGTCATTATTCTGCCCCGGTCGTCATGTCCTCTCTCTCTCCTCCGCGTCTTCCTCCCGCCCCACCCTTCCTCGCTCCCACTCGCTCCTTCCCCGATTGTTCACCTCTCTCTCTCTCTCTCTCTCTCTCTCCCCCTTTGCCTGTCCTCTGCCTATGCGCCGTGCCCGCCGTAATGCCGTGTGTTCCCATACACTAGTTGAGATAATTATCAAAATTGTTTTATTGTTGCTATAATTAGGGGGGACATGCCATGCTGCCCTCCCCCGTCGTGCGTTCTGGACAGGCGAATACGCGCGTTTCTCCCCCGGCCCGCACGGTCCTCCTCGGTGCCTACCCTCTTATCCCTCTTTCCGCGCGAACCACAATACGGTCAGCTGACGTTTCGCCTTCTCGAATCGCTTCCGAGAAAATCGGCCTCGCGCCGGCATCGCAATTACTCGGACCCGCAATGTTGCAATCACGCGAGTTAGTCGCGAGTTCGTGGCTCGGCCGCGCGCTTCCGTGTGAATTTTATTCGAGGCCTCTCGCGCGCGTCGCTCCTTTGCGTTCCCCGCTCGAAGCGTACTCGAGAGCCGCGGACTCCTGGCCGGATCTACGTTCGGCAGATGTAACGTCGGCCGATGAAATACAAAGAAATTACGGGAAAACAGCCACATCGGGCGGTCCTTCCTGCGGCAGCTTCATCCCCCGAATCCTCCGAGCGCATTGACGAAAATCGAAGCGAGAAATCGGCATTATGTGCTGCTTCGATAAACGTAATATAAAGTGTCGGGAGAGAGCCGCGTTCTTGGCAAAATTAATAATGAAACAGCCAACGTACTCCCTCGAAGCTCTTCATCGCAGCGCTATTAAGAGCAGAGTAGAGGAAGAGGAAGAAGAAAAAGACAGTACAGATTGTATTGTCACCGACCGGCCCTCTCCCGCCTTGTCCTCTCTTGCCCACCTACGCTCGCGCGCGCGCGCGCTCGAGTGTGTTTCTATCCCAGTTTCTGGTCTCATGATCGTCCCTTCTCGAAGGAAGCACAAAATCATAATAAAGCCAATAATTAAAGCCACACTATGTGTGTGTGTGCGTGTGCACGGAGAAAAAGGAAAGCTACGTTTCTCTCTTCCCACTCATTGTCCTCGAGATGAAAGAGACTGTAAGAGGAGAAGGACACGAGAAGTCCTCGCCGCGAAGAGTACGAGTTCCGTCAAGGAAACAATAACCGCGGTAAGGAACGCACAATGCCGGAATTATTAGCTTCCCGCCGGATTTTTCCTCTTCTTGACACTAAGATCTCCGTTCCACTTCTCGTTTCTGCCCCGATTCGTCCTTCCCGCCGAATGACCTCTCGTTACCTCGCAATTCTTTTTCTCTCGTCGTGCACAAACGTGTCGCGGACGAGCCTCATCGGCGGTCCCGCTTTTACAACGCGATCAACAGCGGCGAGCAACTTTGTCGAACAGAAATTGGCGCGGCCGCGGAGAGAAAGTGCGAAACGAACGCTCGGCGCAATCGCAGTTTATTCCCGCTGCTTTCGATCTATTTTCGGACTTGTTTAATTCAATCTCGACATTTATTATTTTTGTCCTCTCGCCGAACGCGCACCGAGAGCGTGCACAGCGCACCTGGCGAGATCGATCTTTAATCTTTCCCCGGCGTTAAGCAAAACGGCAGCAGCAGCGCGAGCGTGTCTCGGTGTAACTGAAACTGGAACGAGCAATTAACGAGTCAATCGCGGTAAAAACATAACACCGATGTTATCGCGCTCACGATAACTTATTTACTCCGTCAGTAATCACCGCGCTCCGCTGGATTATAACAGCGGTCGGCTCGCCGCTCCATGCCAGATCCGCGCGATCGATCGGCCGATACTTGCAATCCTCGCGATTCGATCCCCGCCAAGGTTGTCATCTCTCCGAAAATTCCGGGCGAAAGAGAAAATCTCCGGATCTCTGTATTATAAGATGGCGGGCCTAAACAAGTGACCGATTCGGAAAATAGCATGGAGGAGGAATATCTACTGTAATATGCATCTCTTCTTACAGTTTTTTTTTTTCAAAGGTTGTTCATCATGATTGTATAATTACCGCCCATATGGCGATTGTTTAAAATGTTTAAATATAATTTTGGTATAATTAATTCTATTGGAAAAGAAAATCGCATTAATTTTGTTATATATATATAGAATAAAATATCTGCTAATTTTTTTTTATTTTAAGACATAAATTACTTAAAAAAAAAGTCATACTAGAACTTGGCAATAAACCAATAGTGAAACAGCATTTTATTATTTTGGAATGTACCGTAGAATTGTAGATTGTAGATTTTTCGTGTTTTTTGTGCGCAATAACTGCAGGTAAAACGTTACATCTTGATTGGGATCCCGAATAGTTTCATTCCTTAGTTACTGGATAGAAGTTAATAAACTGTCCGCTAACCGCTCAAAAAATGCATGAAATTGCTACCAGGGATGTCCCGCCCCTCCTTTCTTTTGAGAAAGACTCCACTTCGCTGATTTCCGGGCAGGCGGACAAACTGAAATGATAACACTGATTTTCGCCCGTCCGTGCATCAGACTCGAGTTATCAGTTTGATTCCGCGATCGCGAGGACCGAAAAAGGCCGCCCGAGGCGGAGGAGAGTGTCACGCGCGCTCTCGCTCGCTCGCTCGTGCGACCGGAGGAAGAAGCCGAGGAAAAAGCAAAGGTCATCGAGGCGTTGACGCGTTAAAACGTCCCCCTTCGTCCTCACTCACCATCGCAGCGGTCTCTCGCGCGCCTTTCTCTCGCTTCCTCCCGCGACAACAGTACCCTCCGGTACCACCGAGAATGAAACAGAGAGAGAGAAGCAGTCGGTCGGTGGCGGTTGGGGCGAGAACGATGAAGAGGAGGATGCGACACAAAAACCGATCGCCTCTACGAGGAAAGGTAAGGGGACGGAATGACAGGTTCTCTGCGCCGCGCTTCGGAGGAAGTCGGCTGCGACGAGGGAGAGCGGCGAGAGAGCGTGGATCCGCGTTCGGAAAGTAGAGGAACGCGCGATACGAGAGAGAGAGAGAGAGAGAGAGAGATGTGACTCAGCCCTCCTTCGTGGTCGGCGCGTCGTGGTCGGTGTCTCGGTCGGGGTGTATC
Source organism: Dinoponera quadriceps (assembly GCF_001313825.1). Lineage (NCBI taxonomy): Eukaryota > Metazoa > Arthropoda > Insecta > Hymenoptera > Formicidae > Dinoponera > Dinoponera quadriceps. Next base: position 176,871 of record NW_014555320.1, read on the forward strand.
CGGGCAAAGAACAACCGGGAGAAAGAGGACGAAGGTGAAGAAGAGCAGGAGGAGGATGAGGTGATGGTGGACGCCGAGAGAGCCGGGGTGAGAGAGAAAGAGTGAGAGAGAGAAGGTCGTGGGGAAAAGGTGGCAAAAGGAGGAAACAAAAGGCGATCGCGTATGAGCGGCAATTAGCCCCTCTAATGGCGCGCGAAACAAAACAAAAGAGCGGGACGCGTCGAGCTCAAACACAATAAAGCCCACGGTGTGCGCGCGCGTTTTCTCTCGCGCGCGCAGAGAAAAGAGGCAGAGGGAAAGACACAAGGAAGAGAGCGGGAGGAGGAGGAAGAAGGGATGAGGAGGAAGAAATAAAGAGCCGGGAGGGAACAATGGCGCGCGCGAGCCACCGTGAGCCGTGCTGCCGTTGCTGTTTGCCGCTGTCCGAGAGACGTCGCTGTTTCTTACCCTCCTCCTCTCCCCACGTCGTTGTTCCTTTGCGCTTTCCTTGGCGTTGCTCTCTCTCTCTCTCTCTCTCTCTTTCTTTCTTTCTATCTCCTCATTTTGCTCTTCCTTTTTTCCTTCTCGCCGCTGACAACGTGCCGCACGGTACAACTATTTCCGAGTAAACTCGGGAAGGCTCACTTTGGAAAATTAAAAGTCGCTAATGAGGCACGAAGAGAGAAAGAGAGAGAGAGAGAGAGAGAGAGAGATAGAGAGAGACGCTGCACGCTGCGCCGCGGCTGGCTCATTAGGATTTCTCGCTGTCTCGGGACAACTTCGGGTTTTCACCTCTCGCCCGCTAATCTTCTCGTGATCTATTCATTTTTCGTCGTGCTTTCGTGCACAATGCGCGCGCTTCTTCCCGCTCGCTCGTGGAAATTTTAACGGCGAAAACACGGCGTGTCACCGCGATACCGTTCGATGACACCGTGAAATTAAATCAGTGCTGTTTCACTTCGACTCGCCGTTTTTCTCTCTCGATTTGCCGATTTGAATCTCCAGGTTATTGACGGAGAAAAATAATAAAAAAAAAAAATAAAGAAAAAGAGAGAAGAAGCCGATCGAACAACGGCGAATAATTAAATTCACGCGTTGTCATTGATTGATCGTAGGCTCTCCTCTCGGCGTTCGCTTCAGCGAGCTCATTTTGAATTCAAGATATAAATTGAATTGCCATGCAATAGCGAGCTAATTACTTTAAAATATGTCCACGCACGCGCGCTCGGTTATTATAACCAACAATTAACGTGTACGGTTCCGCTCAGTATGCATGGCGTACGTATTTATCTATGCAAATCTATGATAAGATATGTGTTGTCGTTTTTCCATATAAATCCACGAAGCCGTCTATATTATGCCAGAAAATAAAATGCCGTTAACGCTCGATGGTGAAACGAGTATGAAAACTGTCGCGGTTGCCGGACTTGTTAATAAGATCTAATGATTTACCGGTTCATTTAGATGTTAAAATTGTAAAAGTGGGTCGCGCTGCGCGATATATTTTGCGTCTTTCGTACTTCACGCTTGTCAAGCGTGCTAATTGAAAGATAATTTCGTCAATGCGATAGAGAGAGAGATAGAGAGAGAGAGAGAGAAAGAGAAGGGTTATTATTTCTAACACGATGAAAGAATAATTACTTTTCCTTTTTTTTTATGCGAGAAACACGCGCGCGATCTATTAGCAAAATTCAAAGATTTACCGCGACTAAATCGGCAGGGATCCGGTCGATATATGTGCTCATAAATACGAGAACATGCGGAACGCCCGGAAAGCGGGTCATTTTGCCGATCGAACGTAACGGCAGCGGAACGCGTTATTCCAAAACAAGACGTGAAAAACGGGACGGACGTTTCGGAGTTTTTCCGCGTTTCGTCGCGTTGTAACGCGTGTTAACACGCGAGCGAGCGGGTCACGACGGGCGACGAAATAATCAATCGTCATCGAGCCGGCAAATTGTACGTCGCCACGACCGGAGTGACATTTGGGTGCGATGTCGTCGCATTTGCGAAATGCGAAAGTAATTAGTTTCGCGTCCGGCGGTCAGTTACGTGCATCGCCGCGCGGTATGCATCGCGCACGTTGCGAGCACGTAGCCGGTGCTTAATAGAACTGTCCGTCTACCTCGTCATTACCGAGTCAATTACGTCTGCTCGCCGTGCCAGCGGTCTGCCATTATTTCGTCAAGTACGGCGCTTTATTGGATTTTCGCGATGTTTGGTTATACACCCGGCCGGCCGAGAGCGCGCGCTTCGCGTTTTAACGGATTATATCGTCGCGGGGGTCTCGTGGAATTCACCGTGCTCGCCTCGCCTCGTAAGGTCACCGGTACGACCCATAAAATGTTGCGTCTATGATGTAGCGCACATACATAGCGTACGGTGCATTCGCTCGAATGATAAAGACGCCGGCCCCGGGGGCGTGTGTAATCGCGAGTAAACCTTCCGCTGTAAATTCATATTGCGTCTCCTCCCTGTGTCCACATAAGAGATACTGACGCAGGGACTTCAAACGCTGAAAATTGCGCGATGTTTAAATTGATAAACAGTGCTGTTCCCTTTCCCTCCCTTATACATGGGGACACACACTCGCTTTCGACTTACGGACTCGGGCGTGAATTTTCCAGTTTGGAAAATTATGCCAGCCAAGACCAATTTTGAGATTTTCTCCTCTACGAACGAAAGTAAAAAATTCACGTGTGCAAGTTAAAATTTATAACCAAAGTGTCTACTGTCTGGAAAAACCTGGGAATCCTGGAATTCTCAGGGAATTTGTTTATACCTGGAAAAATCAGGGAATTCTCGGGAGATTTTATTGGAAGTCAGGGAATTTTGAATGAACATTTATATAACGCATATTATCATGGGTTGTTCATGGACAAATATTGGTTGACAGAATTTTATTTAATATTTTATTCATATTCTATATTCAATATTTTATTCATTCAATATTTTATTCAAGATATATTTAAAAATACTTTCATTTTCTCTAGAATTTTTAATAAATTGCCTGGAAAATTAGAAATTTCTCATGCTATTTTTTCTCGAGTTTGAGTGGGCGCCTTGATAACGTTTTAGAATTATGCCGTCTTTTCGATTTTAACTTATGCTCATGTTGTGCGTTATAATTCGCGGTGTCTTAGTCTAATTAGCGCAAATAATAATCGAATAATAGTCTCTCAGTTGAAAAGTCTCTGTGACGAAGGGCCACGTCACGCGAAGAATTATCATTTCTCACAGGATGGCATTTTTTTCATCAACTCGGCAAGTTTTACGACGTATACGTAGACGATATCGGTCGCGATGCACGGGGATAGAAAAAAAGGGGGTGAGGAAGGGGAAAGCGAGGAGGAAAGCCGTTGGCAAGGAGCAGCTGACGCCTCGAGTTCTTTAATTAAAACTGACCGCCCGCTTTTCTTCCTCGACCAAGCAATAACGAGATTTATTTCATAATACCTCCGAACTCGTTCGCCGCGTGGACGAGCGTCTGCAATTTCTCAGGAGATAGCATTTTGCGGAAAAATCTGATTAAAGTAATGATCGCGATAATGGCCGCAACAATGGAAGAGTAATCCTGCGCACAAACTTCCAAAGGGATTTATAGAGTCTACAAGTGCGAGATCTATACAGATAACACACACACATAAATACTCTATATATCATATATAATACATAATATATGCATTATATTCACATACGTTTTCATAATCTGTGAGTCTGTAAAAAGAAAAAAAAACATCTCATTAACGAAAAAAAAATAAGTAGATGGAAATAGAAAAAGTGCTCGATTTTCCGCTCTCTTATTCTGTAATTTGTCACGAAAATGTCATAATCGTTAACATGTCGCGCAGCTATTCTGCGATACATATTGTCTGCGCAAAGATTTGTAATGCTTGCGTTATGCCTGTAACGCATACGTTAAAACGCACCTTACAGAATAAGAACGCAGGAACCGTAGAGATGTGAAACTACGTGCGCGGAGCAACTATCATAAGTTTCTAACGTGTGTGTAACGCGTAGAGAGGAGATATTGATTTAGGATGTTATACAATATGTGTCGTACATATAAACAGCGAACGGGTGCGATTAAGTATTATGTAGACATTTCGTTCTTTCTTACTGTTGGTGCTGTTGCCACTTAAATGCTTCGCGGATTGTATAACAAAAAGATATCCTATGATACACAGCGCGTACCAGGCAGATCGAGAGAGAAATTACAGGATCCTAATCGGAGGCCATCGTCGGTTCGCATCCGACGCGCATACTTAACGTGAGAAATCAGCATGGAGGAGTAGAAATCGCCGATCACGCAGAAACACGTCATTACGGCTAATTGGTGTACCGACGGCCGTTTCTAACCGTAGAAATCCTCCGCGCGGCGCGTAATAAGATATAAACATATTCCCAAGAGGAGCCCGTCCACGTGAAGCGAAACGGTGACAGACGCTATTAGAAAGATTAATATCCTTTACTATACTTACCTCTCGAAAATTTAGTTTACACTATTTCAGACGAAACGTACGAGCGAGGTACGCATTTCCGTATTGATCGATAACGCTATGAAACCGCGATATAATGTCGGTAAATACGACCGTCGAGATATATGATCGTCTCCGTGATTTAGTCTCGCAGAAGTGCGCGGAGAAGCGGATTTCGTTTCCGCAAATTGCCCGACGACTCGGGGAGGTCGTTCATTACAGAAGCGGTGTAAGTCGCTCGCACCGTTTTTTAATTTTTAATTAAATTTCTACGATGGCCTGCAGAGCGTGTTCTCTCTCTTGCGCTTGAAATCAGTTTTTACTCGTGCTATTTGTCGCAGGAATCTGTTTGCAGATTCGGGTCGCTTCTCCCCAAGGAGATATATCGGACCGTGCGTTTGCGTGGGCGTGAAAGGATCAGCGGGTGTGGGAGGAGAAGGGGAAAAAGAGAGAAAGAGAGATAAAGGAAGTGAAAGAGAGAGATAAAGATATATATATATAACTATATAGAGGAATAGAGAAAGAGAGAGCACAATAAAATTTATATAGAGGAATAGAGAAAGAGAGAGCACAATAAAATTTATTACGCTTAAAGCGTATCTCGTAAAATAATGATAGCGCACGGCGTACTGAGACTGCGCTCGCATTCACGCGAATGCGCCATTTATCGGCACTTTGCGACGGAGATTATCTCCGCGTCGTGGTACAAGGGTGATGGGACGTCGGTCAATTATCGTCGCCGTGCAGGAAATTTAATTGATCGTGATAAACGATCAAATTGCGGAGGAGGAAGAGCCCCGTCGGCTGCAATTTTTTTTATCGCCACCGAGCGCGAGATCAATCTTTGATATTATGTTTACGGAGTCGAGTGCGCGAACCGTCTCGCCGAGAGTAAAAAAGCGCGTCCTCGACTCGTGGGGATTTTCGTCATCAAGTTCGCGGAGACGGACGCGGTCGATCGGTAGGTGTCTCGGCTCCCCGAGTATTCGCGATTTATGTATATATACGTAGCCGCTGTAAAAATATTTCCATATTTATCCGTCCGATCGGAAGACGAGGGACAGGTCTGATCGCGGCGGAACGCGCTCGATACATGCTCGTGAACTTTGCGTCACCGCAAAGTTAGTTAGTCACCGCGCCACAAACTGCAGCGCCGCGGACACCACGAAATCTCGCTTACGTGTCGTCAATAATCGGCGCGCGCGCGCGACAACGCGAAATAACGAATCGCAATGTTAACGCGCGCACAACCGGTTGTTACTTTTTGTTTGGATTATAAATAAATTGCTTTCGCATTACGTAAAATGAGATTGTACTTGTCATGCTCGCGAGTCTAACTTGGTGGAAACTCGAGTGCCTCCAAACAGGTTTCCACATGTGTGTATGTGTGTCTCTCTCTGTGCGTGTGTGTGTGTATGATGCACATGTGAGTGGATGTGCATATTCATGAATACAAATATAAATATAAATATTTTTTACAGCTGTTGCGCGTATATTGGGAATATATAAATACTCTCAAACGGAGTATACCAAGAAAACGAACGAGAGAAATAGAAATGGATAAATAGATAAAGAAGGAGACAGAGGAAAAGAGAGAGAGGGAGGGATGGATGTATTATTTGTTACACGCTCCGAGATATTGTCCCCTTAAGTGCACAAACGACAAAAACTATTCTTTTTACAAGGATTACAGAGATTATTTATTTAGAAGAAAAGAGAGAAAATTACAATATTGCACAGTATCATTAATCGGTCATAATTATGCAAGAAGAATCCAGCCCGCATGGAATACGTTTCGAGAAAAATGAAAATTAAAATTTGATATATGATTCGTCAAAAGTATAACTGAAAAGTACCACTGAGATTCTTCACAATCGTCTGTGAAGTCAAACATGTTCCGTTTTTTTTCTCTTTAAAGGTATTTATCACAACCATAACCCTTAACAAAATTAATAAAAAAGATGTAACTAGTAAAAAGTGGCACAAATAATAGAAAATAAAAGCTGTTTTTTAATGAATTTTAGGCGCTCATAAGGCTTGGATCCTTTAATTTTATATAGGAAGACCATCTATTCATAACAAAATCTCAAAAATCATAATCTTGCCGGTTGAACACTTTTTGCATAATTATGGCCAATTGATAGTACTAGATAGTATAATATAATTTGAAATCGACTGATTATTACATCTATCAAGACATTGTTTCTCAAAAATAACTGTATAGATCAAGAGAGAGGAAGAGAGAGAGAGAGAGAGAGAGGGAGACGGAGTGCGACAATAATACAATTCGTCGTCGACGTGCTAAAAATTTATTACGCGCGTTTCTGTAGCGTCACGCTCCGAGATTCATATCGCCCCAAGACCATCGCCCACTCAATCGGAACGGCGCATTCCAGCCTGTCGTTGCTGCGATGGTGTAACTGTAATCGCTTTTTCTAGTTCGCGCGCCAGCGCGATTAGAATATTCCTTTTCTTTTACCCTCCCGTTTCTCTCCTCTCCCTTTTTTTTTCTCGCTGCGACACAGTGGCGCGTCCGGTGTCGCGCGATCTATCACGCCCAATTAATTCTATAAATCGCGCGACGCGTTACCGAGGTCGTAACGAGCCCGCTCGCTCTCTCACCAATGCGATCGACGCCGATACGCCGCCGGGGCTTCCCCCTCCCACCTCGTCGCCGAAACGAAAATCATCGACGTCGGCGTCATCGCGTCGAACGATCGGCGGAACCGTTACCTCGTCGTCGACAAGGCGATAGGAGAGCCGGTGTCTACTAAACGCGCGCTGGTCAACGCACCCGTTATCCTTGTTCGCCGATTTGCATATTCATAATGTTCGCGCTACGGTATGCCGTAAGAATGCAGAAAAGCAAGCGACTCCGGGCGGACTGCAGTCGCCTTCTGCCTTCTGTTGCGGCCCTGGAGTCTTTGGCTGCGAGGCGTCGTAAAAGTGCGCGCATTTTTCTTCCCCTTCCTCCTACTCTCTCTCTCTCTCTCTCTCTCTCCGTCGTCGGCCCTTACGCGCGCGAACTTTTCGTTCCGTTCGCCCGGAACGGGTGCATCTTCCTCCTTGTTCCTTTGTCGAGTCGCTTCGCTACTGCTGTTTCCGTTGCGCGATATAATGAAGCGCTCCGTCTGATTATTGCGATTGTTATCTGCGCGCTTATATGACGTCCCGCTCTTACTGGGTCGAACCGCGCGAAGTTCGGCGGGTTGAATGCGCGATTCAGTCAGAATTCGGCGTGAGACTCCGCGACAATGTACAGTTTCAGCGTGAATGATCGAGACAACGGACGAGGCGTTAAGCCTGCGGAATCGATATTCTCGCGGCGGAAATTCGGCCGTTCGTGCCGATGAAAGTGACTCGGTCAGTTTTCTCCGTTCATCAATTCGCAGCGAGATGCGGTGTCCGAAGTTCCCTCACGCTCTCAGCTGTTACTGCGCGCGGACACGTGCGCGCGCGATACTTGGCGGGGGCGAGAGTGCGGCGCACGCGTGTGCGTGAGAGGTTCGCGAGTCACTCGGCTCCCTCTCTCTCTCACACGTGTGTACACGCGGCCAAACAGCCGTGCTCTCGCTCGCACACGCGCACACTCGCACGGGCGCACACAGAGAGACGCGGGTATACACAATGTACGAGCGGCGGCTTTCTATCTGGCGGGCGTCGACGCGGCACGATGTGTGCATGCGCGCGTACGCTCCCCCGCTCGCACGTAAGTCTCTACGTGCACCCACACACGCGGCGGCACGCGTGTGTCGGTCTCTGTGTGGGGACCCAAACGAAGGGAGGCAAGCCAGTAAGCTCGGGCGCGCCGGAGCGGCGAGAGCAGCCATTTTACTCGATTCCGGGTGGAAAAACGAACGTCTCGGCGCGCGCTCGTCTAGACGACGACGCACCACGTCGTCGCCGGCGACGTTCGCATCGCGCGTGTTGCGTGATACCGCAACGCGCCGCAGCTCAACGCCGCCGGTACCTCCGACCGGAGGGGCCGCCCGAGGATTACCGTCGACGACGGCGCTCTCTCGGGAGGATACGCGGTCGCCGCTACCGCGTGCACGTGTATCACGCTCGCGGTGAGACGAAAGGAGAGAGAGAGACGCGTGTGTGTGTGGGCGTAGGTGGGTGTATGTGTGTGCTTTCCGTCGCGCGAGAGTGGCGAGAAGAGCGTGCATACGTAGGTGGTGTGCGCATCCACCGCGCGAAGGGGACCGTGTATATGCATGCGAACGAGAGGGAGAGAGAGAATGAGCGGGGGAGTGAGGGGCGGGAGGGAGGATGGCAGAACGAGAGAGAAAGAGACACGTTGAGAGGGAGACTCGAGGCACTCGGGTAGAGCACGAGGTGAGGCCATTCGTTCTGCGCAGGACCGTTCAAATTCGCCGCCTGCTTTGCATACCGCGTTTTCACCGACCGTCCGCCTCCACCCCCGCGTCGTCCCCGGTTTCATCCGCGACCCGCCCTTCGCGATTTTCCGCGACCAACCCCCTAGGAGGCTCGCTCGGGACCGATTTCGGCGCGGGCTCCTTCGCGCGTTCTCGTCGACAAAATTTCACCGCGAATTCATATTAACCGTCGGGGGCGGGATCGGTGGCCTCGCAAACTGTCGCCCGCCAATGCGCAATTTTCACTGAAACGTTTCTCAAAATTATGTTATTCGGTCGGATGTACTTATGTATCTCGGATAATGAAGAGCGATCCAGCGGATTCATGAGATGAGGAATTCGGCTGATCGGATAAAATTAGCGTTTCGGTGCAATTTTGCGGATATTGTTTACAGCCGGTGACACCGCACGCTATTACACTCTCTCACTGCGTCAGCTGTTCGATCGAAGTGCCTCCCCCCCC
>NW_014555320.1:186197-195096 GCF_001313825.1 Dinoponera quadriceps
CTGCCAGCCCGACCGCCCGCCCGCGAATTCCTCGGAGCCGCGTGAGGAGAAATTGCGGCGTGTGCTTTTTGCGTTATTTGTTAATGGAGAACTCTATTCCCGATACGATCTTCAAACGTTCGGACTCGTGATTACGTCACGAACAGATCGATTGATACCATTGATTACGCTTCGAGGAGGAATTCCGTAATGACTACTCTCGAACGACGATAGACCGTCCGGGTCGTCATGTATGTATCGATTCGCAGGGACTGTTCAGCGAGCGTGTACGAGACAGAGGGAGAGGGGAGAAACGATACGTAAACTCCGCGAAAACACGATCGATCGGTACGTTTCCACCTTAATTGTTGTCGGACGTGCTCATCGTAATTTTCGCGGACGTGCCGAAGGCGGGATCTTCTCGATGCTACACGCAGCCGATCGGCGGCCGATCCGGCCGAGCAATTTGTATCGCGACCGATGCCGTTGAATGCACAACGCCGCTCGTGGCCCGCGAAAATCCGACGCGAGGAACCAACGACGAACGGCGCCGAATTTTCAGTTTCACGCGAACACGTCGGCGGCCAATGTGCATCGGTGACGACGACGCTAGGCAACATTGACCTAGAAATTCGCAAACGGAGAAGAGAATCGTGACATTTTCAAGGACTCCGCTCGGAGCTGGCTGAGTGCAACGGGGAGATCTTGAAAAGTTTGCTACGGGCCGGAAGCCGCGGTGATACGGTACGTTCGTAGAAAGAGAGAAAGAGAAAGAGAGGGAATTGCGACGCTTCTCGTAAGACACGCATCATTCATTTCAGCCGCAGCGCCCCGCTTCGTATCGATGTCTGCCTCGTCATCGGCCTTCTCCTTCTCGACCCTTCAATCGCCGAGCGACCAAATCAATCTCGAACTTTAAATGAATTATCTGAAATATATTTAATTGGAGATTCGACATAAAAATAAAGATATAATTGACGCATTCTAGAATATACTCCAGAATAAGTTATTTTAAGTAAAAGATATCGTGAAAGTTCTGAAGGTGAACAATTAGTAAGATACGTTAACCCGAGTAAATATGTATCTAGTCGACCTGAGTAAAAAGCTACCCGAGTCGAGAAATTTTAGTTTTACATTAAGTCTAATTTTAAACCTACATTAAATCTATAAAGGTCTTCTATCATATCTTTGATACTATAAATGGGAGGTTATTTCTGTTTTCTTCATTTGAAAACTTAACGTAGAACCAAATAGACTTAATGTGGGACCAACACTTTAACTCGGTTAGCTAATACAGGCTGAATTAAATTTTCTAACTCGATATTAGTTTGTTACTGGCCGATTATTCACTAAAATATAGAATCAATTTTGTGATCTAACCGTTGTCTAATCATTATATATTAAATATAATAGAATAGACGATGCTGTATATTCTAAGTTACATAACTTAGCTACTATATATCCACTAATATTTACAAATAAAGTAGCGAGTCCAAATTGTGAAGGTATTTTATTCCACAGAAATGTGAGAAAAGTAGAAATGAGCGTTATATTATTGCTTAGCAGCTAGTTATGATTTTTCATCTCGTAACTGTAATTTCTTTTGTTTACCCATCAACTAACTTCTTTATCGAGTCATTATTTAGCCACTAGCAGAAAATAAGCATTTACGCCATTTAGTTGCATTACCGCCCAGTAGCCAACGTTAGATGCAAATTTACTACCTCCTGGCTAGATATATATACGCGATTCAATTTCTACTAGGGTAATATGAGCCATTGCTGGATGTCGGGCGCGATGATTTGAATCCAACGGGAGGATAAAATTATTCGACAACGTAACGCACGCAGCGCCGGACTTATTCTCCAGACCTTCGAAAGTTATTTAATTTTTTATATATTAGTAATCCTCATTTCTTGGTAATGGAAGGGTCGAAGGAAGAGCAGCCGGTCGTTACTGTATGTTATCGATAAAAGTATCGATGCGATGAACCGGCAGAGGGGGGGGGGGGGGATTCGGCTAAAAGCGACGCGGCGAATTCCGGGCGCGCAATTACTCCCGATTTACTTGCAATAAATTCGCGGCGATTTCGGGTGGGAAAACGAATCCCGAGTGCTAGCGCGAGGACGCCGATTTACTGCGTAGATTTGCTCACTGGCGCGTATATACATCTATATTTTGACACGAGTATACGATGCTCAAAACTCACTGGCCATTCGCGCGCGCGCGACCGCGTTAATACTGTCTCGTGTAATGAGCGACTTGGCTCCAACGAGCGCATATTTTCTTTTACGATGCCTAAATATAATCTTAACGATGTTCTTATGGCCTAGAGAGCGAGCGAGCGGACGCGCTTTCGTTCAATCCGAAATTCTGCGAGGCCTCGGAATTAGCGGCCGATGTTTATCGCACTTCAATTGTGCGTCCTCGCGAAAAACTCGCGCTGATGCCTTTTCCGCCGAGACGTCGTCAACGTCGTCGTCGTCTATTTTCGCGCTCGCTTTTCTGTGTGTGCGTGCGTGTGCGGTATGCGGCGAATTTTTTGATATACCTGTAGCGCTCGATCCGAAGGATACGCGCCGCTACCGTCTCTTGTGAATTTTCAAAGCGTCGGAAAGTCGCCAGTATATTACGATCTCACGCGCTAATTCGACTCGCACGCATGACGTTTAATCGCATTCTTGAGGTTTTGAGGTTCCTCACAAGACGCGCCCTGGGATCGCGACCGCGATCTTGTCGGATGGTAGCGTGCATCTTTCATACATGAGAGCTTGAGCTTGTAGTTTCTACGACGGTGATGTCGAACTGCGAATGCGATTGTGTTTAGTTTGCGTATGCCGGTTTATGTGGACTTGTATTGCATATTATTATTGAGATAAGTATGTTTGCGTCGCTTTGTCTGTTTTATTGTGCGTCTTTGTAACATTGGTTGCTTTGTGATACATATATATATATATATATATATATATATATATATGCACATATGCACACACACACACACACACAGACATGCGCTTGTACTCTCGCTTTGCTCGTAATATTGTACATGTAATGTATGTGACATTCTGTATATCGTGAAAAATTAAATGTTGCAATGTAAAAATATTTGACGATATATACACGATCAAGTCTTTTCTCGATGTAATTTTTACGATAGAATTATGTACATTGACGAGAAATTGCAAATATTTTATCGTCGATTCACATGTATCTATAAGAGAAAAAATTTCTTTGGATTTAGTAAAGTTTCTTTAATTGCCATAAATTTGTCTTTTTGAATAAAACAAACGAACGAATGTTTGATTCAACAAACAGGATTACTCGGTCTCTCAAACAACAAATATCTTTACTTTAAATATTTCTTTTGTATTTTTACCCAAATATTACGATCAGTTATCACAAGTATTAAGTTATTTGAAAGAGGTAACGCATTATATTAGAAAAATACTAAAGAATTTCTTTGTTTCAGTCGAACAATATTTAATATATAATGAAATATTTCCTTTAAATAATATTGTTTCTTTTATTAAAGAACACTCTAATAAAACTACATTTTTACTCAAATAAAACAATATTTGGTATTAAATTATATTGTTTATATTAAACAAACCCAAGTCAAACAAATACGTATGCTTAATGCAAAGAAATTTTTTCTCTATATACATTTGCATCTTCACGCACGAAGAAGATGCGGCATCGGTGATGCCTATGTTTACGGTGGATCTACCGTGGATCTACCGTCCGTGTTACCGTGCGTGGAGAAAGAAAGAAAGAAAGAGAGAGAGAGAGAGAGAGAGATCGTCCGTTTTGTTTCCTCCGCATTTTCTTCCCGTCCCCTTTTTTCCCCAGGTCCGTCACGATTAAGGATCGAAGTCACGTATCGGCGAGCCGGCTGTCGATTGTCCGGCGATCGTCACGTGTCAGCCGATTTTCCCATAAAACCCGCGGAACAACTTTCGATCGACGGCAATCAACGATTATTATCCGCGTGCCCGGCGATCTCTGTCTCGGGGCCCCCGATCTCCGCTCTTCACGATTCGCGTTGCTAACTTCTGAAACCGGCAATTTTCCCGCGAAATCGCGCGCCCAGACCGCGAATTCCCCGCGGAAAGTAGACTAAATACCGGGCTCTAAAGCCGTGTGTGAATGTATATGTGTATATATAAAAGGAGGAAAAAGAAAAAGAAGCAGTCGCGCGAAGTACGTGAAGTTTACACGAAAATCCGCTCCCCCATAACACTCCCCGCCTACCTTTTCTTCGCGTCCCTCCTCGCAGTCGCTACTCTATCTATGTACGCACGTTAATTCAGCCGCTCCGTAAATAACCACGAGGTTATTTCTGATTTTTATTTCAACCTTAGATCTACCGAGCAGGACACCAGACGCTTTATTATAATCCGCAAGATGTTTCATAGTCGGAAGGAGAAATTATTTTAGCAACCCAAGAAGATTGCTCCCTCTCGGTCGTCTCACTTGCGCGCTCAAATCGAGACGCTCATCCGAGGAATTTGTTGACTGAGATTTCGTTTGTTGATCATTAACGCTCAGTGCTCACGGTATTTGAGTCGGACGTTTGAACCATTGCGATCGTCCGTGAGACGATCGCTTCGCGCCGTCGCCCGTAAGAGTATTCGCCGTGAAGAAATGTCTTTCTTCTTTTTCTCCTTTTTCACGTGCCTCGCGGTAACATTTGCGTGTGGCCGAACCAGGGGTACGTTCATTGACACGCCAGATGACAATTAACCGGACAAAGCCAGCAACGGCTTCGTGCTTTCGTCCCGCCGCTCTCTTGTCCCTTTTCGAGTTTTCCGAGAGGGTTGCCGGTGTGCAAACCTGTCATTATTTCGATTATTCTTCCGTGGCGGCTTAATCACTGCTGTCGCTCGTGTCATTGTTTCACTACGGATCATTACTTTTCCTATTTCGCCCCCTCGTGGGGCGCTCCGCTCCCCCGAAATGTTATCGACGGCCTCACGGCCGCTCGAGAACAAGACGAACGACAAAAGATTGACGGGAATTCATTGTGAAGAATCGAATATTGGGTAACTAACAGCAGCTGGCTGACTGTACGCAGTAAATAATCTTGCGTCAAAATGTTAAAATTTTCTTCTGCGTTACCAATTTTTAATTATTACTTCAATGTAAAATTAACATATAGCTGATATATTACCATTTTCGTTGCGTTATCATGTGTTATATTTATGTCAATTTAGTAACTTAACAATTTGTGTGTGTATCAATTAAAAATAAAATATTATTTCGTGTTTTTTTAACACAATTGCTTAGTTAACTTAATATATTATATTTGTTATCCTAATATTTTGCATTAATTCGATACTCAATGTACGTGTAAGTGTTAGAATAACATATTAATTAATTTCAAACCTTATTTCGAATAAAATTTAAGTCGAAGTAATTAATATTATGTGTTGGAAGAAAATGTCTTAATGTCAATTCATTGACATTTTCAATTTGTGAACAAGTAACATGCAACAAATAATTTGTTGCAATGTAAAATTTAGTATGAACTTTCTGGAATATATCAAAAATGTCAGAACTAACATTTTACTTATTACTGTATATACCGGTACGGTTTCTCGCAAACGATCGCACAAATATTGATCTTTCCTTTTTTCTAATTCCACGGATCAATCCGGAGCGATATGATTGGATATCGTGAATAAGCAGTGGTTCGCACAGGTCAATTTTTACGAAGAAATTTAACTTTCCGATCGGTTCGAACGAATAGAAGTGACTGTGAAATTATTTCCCGGCCTGGAGAGGATTAGGAATTCATAATTTCGCGAAATGGATTCTCCCCTCTCTTCTCCGCGCTCGTCTATTTTTTGCCAGCGTCGCTCTCGCTCTTTCACTCTCTCGCTCTCTCGCAATCGCCCCCTTCGATGGCCGCCCATCCATTGCGCGCCGTTTAATCCTACGCGTTCGCTCTTTAGCTCGGGCGAAAAAGCCCATTAGGAGGGAAGAAATTAAAGCCTCGATGTGTATGCGCGGCACGAGCTTAAGGGCGTTCGCGCTGCCCCATCGTTTCAATCGAGCTGCCCGTGACTCGATATCGTCAAGTGTAACGATCGTTGATTTTAAGGTCGATTCGCACCGCACCGGCCCGAGTTAATTAATCCGACGACTCGCGTTGCTCCGCCACCGGATTATGGCTGACTTTTTTGAGCGGCGATCTAGGCTCAGCTGATTCCCGTTAATGTTTAAATCTTTGATCGTCGGATTTGCGGTGAAAGGTTCATTCCGCGCGAATTCAAAAATTTTAATATCAACCCTGTAATAGGCATTTTTCCAAATTAAATTCGTTGAAGCAAGAGAGGTAGATGAAGAGAAAGAGAGAGAGAGAGAGAGAGAGAGAGAGGCGGTGGATTTTCGTCGAGGAAAATCCGACTTCAAATTGATCAAAGAACTACGCGGATGAAAGGAACTGCGAGAGGAATCCGAAGTATCCGATATATGGGCGGGAAAAGAGAATTTCGTTAATCAGAGTTAACGTTGACTGACATCGGATGCGAAGGCGGCCGAGACTCAGTCCGACCGGGCTGCGATGTGAGCCGAATCCTCTTTCCTCGCCGGCGTTCTCTCTCTCTCTCTCTCTTTCTCCTCCGCCGTCGCGGAGCCGTCAAACGTAAATGAAACCTCCGCGCGGACTTGAATCCGCGCCAACAGCTAATTAGACGTCGATGCGGGCTAAACAAATTCGGGCCCGGCATCGCCGCGAGTTACTGCGTCGCGCTCTCGACTCGCAACTTTGGTGTAGACACCGTGGATTTTTGCGCGACACCGCACTTATCGCGTGTACGGTGCTCAATCGAATTCGCGGACCGTTCATTTTCGCGAACCGTGCGCGCGAGCCCGCGATATTCGGCGCGACGAAAGGAGGATGGGCGATAAAGCGGCTGCCAGGATGAGGGATAAGTCGCGAAGAGGAGAAAGACGAAGAAGAGTAGAAGGAGAAACAGAGAAACAGTCGCGCTCTATCCGGCGAGAGGGAAGGAGCGGGAGAGAGAGAGAGAGAGAAAGAGAGAGAGAGAGAGAGAGAGAGAGAGAGAAATATAAAATAGCAGGCGGCGCGTACCGGTTAGACTATATGCTCTAATTTTAGGCGATTGCCTCGCTCCCTCGCCCGAGGATTATAATTAGATACAGAAATACCCGAACGCCGCCGCCATCACCCACCCATCCACCCACTCACCCACTCGTCCGTCCGTCCGTCCGACCGACCGACGGAGAGCGAGCGAAAGCGCGGGTGCGCTCTCGAGAATCATCTCCGAAGCCGCACACTGCGCGGTGTTCTCGCGTTCCTTGGGCGCGACGGTATTACACACCCACGTCGCGTACGTCTAGAATGACTTCTACGTCCTAGGAGCGGATCTCGAGATCGAATCTGAATGGCGTCTATTCTTCGATAGAGGGAAAGAGAGATTTTTCTCGGCGGGTGGGAGGAGCAGATTCCAAGAGGACGTCTCGGAGTCTTGTCGAATTGAGCCGAGTAAACGAGTTCGAAATCAATCACCGATCTCTCGCGAGAGTACACTTCGCACGAGGAATCTCACGGACGTTAATTAGACGCAATCACGCGCGCGTCTAATTCGCGTCTGCTCCCCGCGAGAGCACCTATGATAAGAGTACAGACACCGTCGTCTGCGGCCACTGGGTTGGAACTGGAAGTTGACAATTGTAATACGCGAAATATTCAAATACTATTGAAGTAGGTGCAAAATACTGAAATAAATTAGTAATTAATCACAGTATGAAACATACAAATTTACTTTCCTTTTAACGCATTTCGTAGACTTCGTAGATGATTTTTACTCGGGTTGTCACCTAGCTGATAGCTTTGGTTGCTTTCTAACAAGAGACACAAATTGACAATCTGACAACTCTAGTTGTATGATCATTTATTGCCATCACATGCTTATTTCGCATTTCAAGAGAAGGAGATTTAAAATAAAGTAAAGAAATAAGAGGATAATACTAAAGAGGTAAGAAGAATAATAGATGATATAACTATACTTGCGTCAACTTTTGCTGGAAAGTAACCTTTGACACATCCCAACCGGAAGCCGAGCCAAACATGGCGGAGCCAATCAGATCATACGGTATTTACACTCTTACTACAGATAATCCAGTCCCCGCGAAATCAGCCCGAAACGGCGTCATTTTGTCAAGTCGCACGATCGCCGTGTTTTTTCCGCGCCAGGGACCGCGTGCGTGCATTGTGCGGCTGTGTGTGTGGTAGCCGGTTTTACAATAAATTGCGGAAACCGGCGTGCGTGACAAGCGAGTTTATACGTAATATTGTTTGGCCAGGCTGCATTCTAATGCGAATCAAGAGCAAAGCTAATTTTAAGGCCGCGCCGGAGTACACGCTCCGCGTGGCGCAACGCGAAATTGCTAATACGCCGCCTCTGTCTCCGTGAAATATGAGGACTGCATTTGTTGTCGCCGCGCGCAGAATGTCGCGTGATGGTAATCGCACACGCATACCGGCGCGCGAGCGCTACTCACAGATACACACACACATACACACCCGTCGAATTTCTGTCGGAGGCACGATCTCGTGCCCGGATAATTTCCACCGATTAGAAACGACGTCGACTAATACCGGACAATCCGTCCCCCGTTCGCTCGGACGCGCGTAACTTTCGGCAACGGCCGAGCGAGCGAGCCGGGAGGTAAGACAGGGCGTCGGAAAATCCCTCAAAACATTCCCGGTAAGCCTCATTTCCATTTACGGCGCCTCCGAGGGTCGTTAGAGCGTTGCCTCAGAGCAAGCTAAGTTCCGCCCATGTAAAGGTCGCGAGCGTTTCTTAGGAACTGCCGATTGGTTACGCGGTACGATCGATGCCGCGATTCCCAGGAATCCCCGGATGTTGTAACTCCCCCTCCCCCCCAGATC
>NW_014555320.1:195106-261240 GCF_001313825.1 Dinoponera quadriceps
AAATATTTATTCGCGACGCGGATAAATAATTAATTAACACGCGCGCGCGCGGCCAGCCCCGCAGGATCGGACGAATGGAGCAGCTGCCGCTTACGATGCCCTCTCATCCCCCTTACCCGGCCACCACCCCCTTTTCCCCCTCGTTCGTGGCTAGGAGTCTAGTCTAATAGAAGACAGCGGGGCTCGTTCGGCGGAGGGGGTAGCCGCCCCTAATGCAGGAGAGGTAATTATTATACGAACCAATCGATACTTCGATGAACGAA
Source organism: Dinoponera quadriceps (assembly GCF_001313825.1). Classification (NCBI taxonomy): domain Eukaryota; kingdom Metazoa; phylum Arthropoda; class Insecta; order Hymenoptera; family Formicidae; genus Dinoponera; species Dinoponera quadriceps. Next base: position 195,370 of record NW_014555320.1, read on the forward strand.
TCGCCTTCTAGCCTGAGGAAAAAAGCGCGGCGCGCTTCGACGAAGTCGAACGGTATTCGAACGCGGAGTCGTTAACAACCGTTCGTTGGTTCGTTCGTTTCTCTCCGTGGAAACTTCTACGCACATTGTTGCGCGACGATAAATCATTGCCCCCGTTACAATGGGCGCAAAGAGGCTCGCATACGTGCGCGTTTGTGTGTACCAGCGTGTGCGTGTATGCGCGCGTGTGTTGGCGTATGTGCACGGCCCGGTATACACGGACATTTCCGATGCACGCAATTTGTAAACGCTCAAGTAGATTTGCGAACGCGCTTTATTTTCGCAGATAACCGCCGACGTTTCCGCGCGACTTGGTAATTTCGGGCGATTCGCACGATCGCGTCACTTGACGCACGAGAAGAAAATTGCGCGATTCGAAGTTTCACCGGATGCTATCGTAATCAGATATTCATTTCTCAGAGAGGAAAAGACTGTTCGGAGAATCCGCAAAATTATTCAAAGGGATACACGGCAAATATGTGAGATGCATAATTTCGAGAATCGGCCGTGTAATTCGCTTGCTCGCGGCAGGCAAACATCAGACGTAACGGCATTAATATTGCAATTGAAACGAGGAAATGGTTCTAACGTCGCGCATACGCCGGCGTGTATGCACACGCTGCCGGCGCGGAGCCAGGCGAAACTATTAATAATGCCGATAATTACCAATTATTTTTAAAAGCAGCGGGGCCGGAGTTAATTTCAGCACGTGAGCTCATGCACTCCCACGCCGGCATCTCGTGGCGTGCACAATGCGATACGTGCATGTTGCGCGATGCGTATTACCGAAGAATTATGACTCTGTTTATCTCAGTTATTATATTTCACGCCGGCAAAATTTACATTGCAACGAGTATCACGCGGTTACACGCGCGTTCGCGTCGAAATCGATCGCACGTCAACCGTTGGTAAAGTCCGTGTCCTTAATGAGACTCTTAAGGCGGGTGTTGTATTATTCTCGTCTCGGAAATTTAATTCCCGCCAAAAGTCCCGTGATATTCGATCGTTCGACCCTTTAAAAACCCTTTAACCCTAGAGCATTAACTCTTTGTTAGGAGCCCTGGATGCGCTCCTAACTTTACGTCTTGGAGATGTGTACACTGAAAGAAAAAGCACCACGTCAAAGTAATATTCACTTGATTCTAGTGAAATAGTTATTCCAATATTCCTTGATAAATATTTCAAAGAAGTAGAAATTAACTATATACAAGTAACATTTCCTTCGTATAATTAGACATTTACTTGCATGTGTCAAAATAATTTCGACAAATATTAAATTTATATTAAGAATATCAGAATTTTAATTTCAGAAAATATTTACTAGGCAGAAAGTTAAAATTTAAAACATCAAGATTCTTCAATGAAAAAAAGGATTATATAATTCTAATAAAAACTCTTAAGTTTAGAACAATTTCCTTACACTTAGTCATTATTTATAAATAAAGATATTACTGCGTTAATGTAAGTATTTGCTATTATAAATTATCAAAATTTATTTAATTTGATAAAAATATTACTTGATTTGGAAGGCCGAAAAACAGATAATTATGTTTACTCGATTCTAGCATTTTTCTGTATAATGATTAAAATTAGAAAAAAATTCTAACTTTTTAATGTGACTATATATATATATATTTTCCAAATATGAAGCGAATTGGAAATTAGAGTGAGAAACAGAAGAGCAGAGGGGATTCGTGGAAAATATCTACGTTTTCGAGGCGTAGCCATGATGTTCATAACCTTATTGTAAGACGAAAGCACTAAACAAATTGACCAATTGCAGTCATTCATGAGAAAAATAATCGATCGTAGTTTGTCAATTTGCTGCCTATGTCTTAAAGCAAAGTTGCGGGACCAAGGCTTAGTATTCCATAGTTAAAGTACACTGATACAAAATTATAGTGTTTGTTATTTTTGGCACCAAACATATTTTATAGTACAAAGAAAAAAAATTATTTTTAAATAAAAAATAAATATTCTCATATGTAAGCAAGAATATTATAATATCTTCTTAGAAGATTTTTACTCTTGTTTTTATTGAATTTATATTGCTGCATGTATTACTTGCACTCGATTCAAGATTTAAAAAATCTTCGAAGAATATTATAATGTTCTCGCTTATGTATGATAATATCTATCATCGATCTAAAACTATTTTTGCTGTGTAATAGCAACATATAAGGTCATTATCACTGACACTAAACACTAACACTTACTAGAAAAACCGGTCTCCCGACTATTTTTGTAATTAAACTAAAAAAAAGGGTACGCTTGGCGCCGAAGATAACTATAATTTTCTATCAGTGTATACCGTCGATTCGGCCGCTCCGTCGGAGATGCACGCGCACCTTGAGAGCCGCGCACGAAAGGGGGAACAAACTCAGCACGCATAAAACACGCGCGGTCGGAAATCTCAAAAACGCGTATACCGATCTACGGATAACCGATCGGCGCGCCGGCGAGACTCGCGTTTCGTTACAATACCGGAGCCGGTCGGTCCCACAGCCCTGCTTGATTGCCGGTTAAAAGACCAGCGGACTGTGACAGGGCCGTTTCTCTCTGGCGAGCGCACAAGGCGGTACACACGAGCCGGTGACACACGGAGGACGAAGAAGAGGCCGTGGCGATGGACTGACGAAGGCGGCTTGGGGGGAGAGAGGAAGGCAGCGGGCGGGAAGGACGGAATTGGACTCCGAGGATTCATGGTCTCTAATTTTTACGGTGTAACCAACATGCGCGTCCCGTCGCCGTCTATATTTACAAGTACAAGTAGCCGGTCATTAAATCCGATAATTAATCACAATCGTCTCTATTAACGGGAAGGCTTAATTGCTGTTATCCACGCGGCGCTCCGCTACAAGTAAGACGTCGCGGCCCGGGGGAAGGGGTGGCCGGTGGAAGGGGCCGGCCCAGGATGTGCCTGAAGAATGGGCCAGTCGATCCGTACGGACACACGTCTTTTCCCTACGCTTCGGACGCCAGCCGGCCGGTCGTTCGCCGTGCGAAACCGACGACGAAGTTTCACGGTTAGGGATTACGCGGGAGCTCTTTCTTCCTCGCGACGACGACACCACCCTCCCTCTCGGAAGTCGTCGCGAGAGCCAATGCGCGAATCGAGTCACGTGAGAATTTCTCGCGCGTTTCCTCCCATTAAACACTACTCCGTAATATTCGCGTCAATTTCCCTCCGACGACCCTTCCCACCCTCTTTTTCTTCCTCACATCGCTCCGCGCGTTCGCCGATCGAGCGCCGCGGCTATTACTGTACTCATTAGCTATAACGCTATAACGCGCGGAGCGAAATATTTTCGCCGAAGTAATTATGGCTCGGCAGCGCGCCGGCGCCGCGGCTAATTCGCGAGGTACGTATCGCAAAAGTGCCGGGCGACGATCGTTGTGGTGCGCGGCGACAGCAGTAGCAGCAGCGGTAGCAGCAGCGATGTGGCGGTGTACGCGGCGGGGTTAAGACCCGCAGTTACGTCCGCGTAACTCTCGCAGGCCGAGAGTCTCTCTCTCTCTTTCTCGGCCGTGGTACCACGGCAACGGAATATGGCCACACGCTCGCACCACTCGCTCGTATATCTATATATACACGCATACACCCACGTACGTAAGGCACGTACGTGAGCTTTTCTCGCACGCTCGCTCGCGTATGTCGCACGCACACAGCCGCTGCTCCTCGTACGTGGCCATCTACTTACTTTAGTGGTCAGCGCGGAAGAAAAGAATTAGCTAGACGGGGGCGCGTCTCATCTAGGTCACCCACACCGTCGGCCGCGCGGCCCAATACGTACACGCTCGCGCGCACACACGCGCCCGCTCCCGAGGAGCCTCATTACGGCAGCATCGTGGCGAGGGGGTGTGCAGCAAAAGAGGCGAGCGTTAATTAAGAACAGACTCGCCACCCTCTAAGTAAGGAGCACTGACCAACCCTGCTCTCTCTCTCTCTTTCTCTCTCCCTCCCTGCCCCCCGCTCGGACCTACCCTCGACCATCCACCTTCCGCCGTTCCTCTATTCCTTCATGGTCGCCTTAGCCACGGCCTCACACTCCCGCCGAACTCCCACTGCGAGAGGAAAAGCCGTGAGGACCGGTATGAGGCTAACCGAGGGAAGCGAAGGATGTTAGGGCTGGGCGAGGATGAGAGACGGGAATAGAGATAGGGGGAAAAGAGGAAGAGGGAGAGAGAAGAGAGAAGCGCACTTACGTTTCTTAACGGATTAGACGGATTGGATGCGCGACTAGTATGTGTGCTCGCGTATCGCGATGATTAGAAAACGCCACGGTGTGTCAAAGTGAGGTGTTTTAGGGAAAGAGATTTTTATACTATTTATATCGGCGCGCTTCTCTCGACGACCGCGTCGTCACTTCGTCCCTCGCGCCCCTCTGTGCTCGGTTATGGTTTTACACGTTTTCTCTCTCTTCTCTCTCTCTCTCTCTCTTATCCCTGTCACTGTCTCTGTTCTTCGCTTTCCTCGGCGAAAGAAAGGGTTCTGACGTGCGGGAACCGTCTCCGGCGAAAGGGTCCAGAGACGAAGAGTGACCGCGATGGAAGGTGGCAGAGAAGGATGACCGTGAAGGAAATTAACTAAGATCCCGCAATATGCCGCACCGTTGTAGCCGTGGCGCTGTCATACACTTACCAGCGTAGAGCCGGAGATGGTCCGTCGCCTTCCGCTAATCGATTTCCGCGCGACTGATCTGGCGGGGAGACGCTATTGATTAAGCGGTTTCTCTTTTGGGAATGACAGATCGTCGTAGCCTTCCCGAGGAGAAGTGGCTACGAGTTTGACGTTACGTTACGTAAAACCGTTACTTACTACCGTTTTCTTTCCTCTCCGAACGATAGCTGTCGCTTCGATAGGATCGAAAAACAGCACATTCGTATTTCCTTAAGTTGAATCAGTGAAAATGTCATTAATTGAGTCTGCGAAACAGTATTCGTATACGGAAAAAATATTATAGTAAAGATTACCACAAAATTTTGCAACGTTGAAACATACCGGAATTATGACTGAAATTATAATGTATGCTGTAATTTTTAATAATGTATACAATGAAATATGTCACTAAAGAATGGAACACACATCATAATTTCAGTTATAATCCCGGTATGGTACAACATTACAAAATTTTCATGGTAATTTTTACTACAATGTTTTCTCCGTGTGCTAATAATCAGTGAGTACACAGAAAAGAAATAATCTTTAATCAAAAATAACTTTTCTCATAGATAAACAAGAATATTATAATATTCTTACAGGATTGCTAGTCTTGAGTTGAGTTTAAATAATACTTGCATTAATATAAATTCAAACACACCGAGACAAAAAAATCTTTTAAGAAGATTATAATATTCTTCCTTTTATACGAGAATATCTATTCTCGATTTAAGACTAATTTTCTCTGTGTATTCACTAATTTTTAGTGGCAACACTTTCACTTAGCTCTTTTGTCTCATTATCTAACTTCACTGATTTAAGCTAGTGAAATCTGATTGCACTTTGGAGAATAAATTTCTCGTGCAAACATGCTAGTGTCTCGCACCAAATACTTTTCCTGAAAACGTTAATTTTGCACGGATCTTATTTAACACGAGCGTCAATACGAGCTCGAATGTCGCCATGCAATCGGATCTCGTTAATCTCAACGAGTTCTCCTTCAATAACGGACACGCGAGCGCGCTCCTAAATCACGATGAAGCAATGATCAGCCGATCTCGTCGTGACGACACGGAGGCACACATGTTGCCAATGTCACACAATGGCTGTTCCTCTTAGAGGCCAAAAAAAGTCACCCAACTGTTCATCCCCCTCCGTGCGCCATAAGCTGGCCCGAGCTAGGGTGAGCTGCGCCCGATTGTTTCCAACAGGTTTGTCAGCTTTTGTTTCAGCCCGTTCTCATGCCTGGCGGAACTGGCCATTGCTCGAACCCCAAAAACGGTTGAACAATGACCTTTAGAGCCGTTACATTGCGCTGCAATAACGACCCCCATTACCCCGAGAGCTCAATGAGAGAGCGTGCGAGAGGGAGGGAGGGAGAGAGAGAGATAAAATGCGAGAGAGATCTGGACGGGCTGAGAATTAATCCAACGAGTCCCAACGGCGGTCGGACGGATGGATGATGAATTTAAATAACGGGAGATGTGATCTTGCGAGAACTAGGGTCTGTAGCTTTCGTCCTGTTCTCTCTCTTACCCCCCCTCAAAGTCACCGATGAAAGATACCTTTCGTCGGTCGCGATGCCGGGCGTAGTTCTAAATTTCGTTTCAAGTTCTTCTCGCGATCCTGCAGATTGTTTTGCGGAAGTCAGAAGAATAGAAAGTTCTTCCCGGCGGATCCCGTGTATTCTGCAAAGAATCGCGTTCGAGCGTTAATTTTCTCCCCCCTATAAAAATGCGACGCGACCGAAATTTGCGGGAAATGTCTCATTCAACAGTCGCCGCGGAATTTCGAGAAACGCCGGCGTTCGTTCTAGATTCCTGAAATATCTTCCCCGCTCATTTACGAGCGGGAGCTTAATGAAACGAATTCGCGAAGGTTCTTCGACTTCGCCGGCGGGATATAGGCCACCACTTACGTAATTCCCTCGTATAACTGAAGGATCTCCGTCGCTTGGAAATCTGATTTCGTATGCTTTATTTATGTGCATGGAAATCGACGGAAATTACGTTAACCGTCTGCTCGTAATCGCCATGACTTGACTCGCTTCATAATGCCGCGCGCCTTATAATAGTCGACATTAATTTTACCGCCTCATTCTTATACATGGGACACATTGTGAACTCTCGCGGAATTAAACGTCACATTGCCGGGGCTTCAATTCATTTTATATCTCTTGTTCCGAATAACTGGCGCACGTAAGCGCGCCGGTTACACGAAATCATTATATCATTATTTTGAAATTACTTAATACGCCCAGTTCATGGCTTAATATCGCAATCGTATAATTTCCAAGTTGAATCTCACTTATACGTGCACTTCACGTCGTGATGAGAAACTAAAGAATACGTTAACCGGAAGGAAGGCAAATATGAATGTTCGAACTTCCTCGAGCAGAAGTTGAGTCACACTGAATGGTCTGCTCGGCGCTGGAGACGCAAGCTGACGAATCCGCAAATTAAACAAACACCCCATTGACGCGCTGATCCTCCGCCGAGGAGGAGGCATCCTGGCTCGCGAGGGTGAGGAAGACAGTGGAGAAAGAAACGATCGCGCCACCTCCACGAGGTAGGTCCTCGTTCGACGGATAAGAAGGACCGGCGCGAAGGGTGCGGGAGGGGGGGGGGGCGAGGAAATAGAGACTTGGCAATCCGAATGAACGGACTACACCGCATACAGGGTCTTAGCAGGACTTAACGAATATTGCCGACGATATCCAGGAGTCCCCAATTCGACACCGCTCCTACTACTCTCTCCGCGAACTTCCTTCGTCCCTCACGTAGCGCGGGAAAGACGCGCGTCACCGAACCTCGTTCTTCGATTCCTTGGGTTATCGAGTTAATTTCCTTCGCAGAGACCCTGTTCTTTTTCATACCAATATATCCTGCGCCGGACTTCGACTCGACTCCATTCTTTCAAGGGAGGCTGTCCTTCTCCCGCGAGGATATCGCGTGATATTATCTTACGTAACGCATGAAAATAAAAGATGCACGCGGTATGTCGTGCGCATGTTGTGTGAGGATCGTAAAGCTCGATGAGTCCGTACTTGCGGAAATTGTAATGTACTGAAGCATGATTTGACATTAACTCAGTCTTAATGTGCTTCCGTACGTCACGTTTTTGAAAGACATGGCTTTTCTTTAACCAGAACAATATAAGTGCGTGTATAAAGCGACGACAATAATTTCGATAATTTTGGGTATGGACTTTTCATACCTTTCTTAGAGGAGGATTGTAGATTATTTTTTTAATTAAAGGACAGTGTACGGTCACGTCCGTTTACTGTGCGCGCAATTATGTGAAAAGGGCGACCGCTCGCGTCCACCCGCGCAAATTAAGGTGGGCGGATTCTTCGTTGCGTTACGGTTGTCTTTCGCGTATGTATCGCACGAGGGTCGAAAACGTCGAGACGCGCGGAGGCCAGAAGAAGAGCCAGACGACAACCCAGATAAATTAGCGCGGGTAATGAAGACTGAGTCTCGTGTCTGATTAAACAAACACAGAGAAGCGCAAATAAGTGAGAGAACGCCGACGAGGCGAGAGGTGGAGCGGTCGGAGCGGGGAGGAAAAAGGGAGTTCGAGACAGGACGGTGAAAGAAGGAAAGAACGAAGGACGCGACATAAGAAGAATCTGTGATTTCTCGGACCTTTCTCTCATTTTACTTCCAATTAACTTAAGCAGACTCGGTAATACACTGCGCCCAGGTTATTGTCCGCCGTTTCTCCTTCCTCTCTCGTCCGTTTTTCCTTCTTCCTTTCCCTCCCGCCCTCGCTCGCCTGCTCGACTATGATGCGGGGAGAAAAATTTATCCTCCGACAGTTTAAGCCGGAGCGAATTCATACGGTATGAAGAAACCTTGATACGAGATTTATTTTCAGCGGAATTCTCTCCTTTATGATCTAATGGCAGTTACATTGCGAGTTTTTATTAATGTTCCGCTACTGTCCAACTTTGAAACAAACGTGGCGAAGTAATCGATGCGCGCACCGTTATCGCTTTTTTTCCAACCTACTTCTCGCGTTCGCGTTGCACTATTATTTATGAATAAATATAAATTATGTAAATATATATGTTACGTCCTGGGTACTTCGGGAAGTACGGATTCCTTTTTTTTATATATATATGTATAATTGGGAAACAGACGGACGTTGGGCAAGCGTTATCATGAAGGGGATAAAATCACGATGATTCGCCGATTAAACGCGTCGTGGGTTTCCCAACATATCTGTAATCCCTTCCTGTACGTAAAGCGCATAGTTTCATTACATTCTGGGTACAATGGGATTAACAAATTCTTTTAATTATCAGGAGATAGGCGTTATTTGGACAAGAGTTATCATGAAAATGTGATTATACGCCATTAATTAGGTCATGAGTTTCTCAACGCGTCCGTGATTTCATCCGTTTCTTAATCCACCATATCTGTTTTCAGTTTCCACGAAAACTCCTCTCATTGGCGCACGCCATCCGCCACCCCCAAAAGTCTTCCCTATATAAGCCCCTCTCGCCTTTTTACCACCTCATTTTTTTTCGATTTCTGTCGCGTTGCTACGTCACGCCTATCACTTGTGTTTTCGAGATCACACTCTCACTCTTACACTTTGCCCGTTTGACTACTGTCGTGTATTATCGTTTTCAACATCTTTTGCTTTGTTCATGCCATTACGGCTTCCGCCACGACTTCGCCTTCTGCTGCCGAACAACTCGTTGTGCAAGTCGGGATCTCTTAACTATTCTCTGAATATAACTATACTCTGAACTATTTCTCTCGGTATTCCGGGATCCCATAAATCCGGTACACCACGATCAACGAACCCACGTACTATTCATCACAGTTGATTCATCTAAATCATAAGTTTCTATTTCATATTTAAACATGACTTTTAATCATTTCAATCCAATCCCATTTCACTCCTCAAAACACACATATACACTGCGTAATTATTATTTTCCTTGTATTATATAATGATGTTTTCCTCGCCATACCGTTACGTTAAACATTCTTGTTACGTTAAATCCGATTGCACTAAATTAAGTTACACGAATTACTTTTATTTATTTTAATCTTCATTTTGTATTTGCATTATTCCAATAATGCTGATTTATAAAAATTTGTTTAATGTTAACCCATATATCTCATTGTTTAACTTTAGCTAACCCTTTCATCTTTTAAATATTGTATCCTTTACAATGTCTTTTCTTATCAATTTACCACTATTATTAATCCATATGAGAACCAAATTATGTTATTAGTATAATTAATAAACTGTTTTATTCAAAATCCCCTAAATTTAACCAAGTTGTTAAAATTATTCATTCATTTCCTTTCAATTACTTAAATCTGAATCCCCATCTCAACACGCTCATATGGTCCTATCCCAAGTAAAGAGATTAAGTTGTTTGACCTAAATAAAGGACCACCTAACGTATGTTCTGTGATCGGAGTAAATGGGTCTCTCCGGACCTTGACCTGATCTGCAGACCTACCAGTACGTTTAGGACTCGCGAGTGCGCGAGTAAATGATGTTTGTTGCGTACATCCTTTTCCAGGACGTAACATATAAGTAATTATATAAATATATATATATATATTTATTTATTTACATATTGTTATCCTTCCTACAGATTCTTATCCCCCCCCCCCCTCTATCTCACGGAAAAAAGTGATCTAACAACGGCACCCGATATTCGGAATAAATTTTTTCGATTCAATAGCAATATTGTTAAAACAAATACTAAACGAACATGAATCTGAATATATAAATGAATTATTCGTATAATTAACCAGTTAACTGTGGCGATCTCTTTGCAAAGCGCCCACCAGTGTGTGTGGCGATAATCAAGCGAGTTAGCTCTCAGGAAGTTATAAATCCAACTCAAATTATTTATAATTTTCATTTGTTTGTTTCATTTCGTCTTGACCTCTAAACATTTTACCCATATTAAAATTTACGAATATAATTTAGTTTTTGCCAGAATTACAATTTAAATATCAAATTGTAACAAAATTTTACGCATGACGGATATAGTCGTCATGACACAAGATTCTGCCACATCTCCATGACGGATATAGTCGTCAAACACACTTAACTAGTTAATTATACATTATTTTTGTTTCGTTAAACAGCTTTTTTTCCACGTACGAAAGTTCGATATTTGTCATTGTCTCATTAACATATTTTCCATATTAACATATTTTACGAACCCTTCTTCCCCCTGTCGAGGCGAAAAATTCAAATGGAAGACGCCAGGTGTCAGGCGCGCAGCGCCTGCATCTTACGGCGCCAGGTCGTAAATTTATTTATAATCCCCGCTTTTTTAACTGTCCGCTGTCGAAGAATTAGTGCTCGCGGATGCTGCGTGGTGGGCGCGCGCGACAAGGACGACGCTAGGCGAAAAAATAAGTCCGACGTTAATAATTATTCTCGAATCGTCCCCGAATCGAGCGTCAAGGTGGCGGACGGAATAACGCTGGGAGGGAGTTCTATCGCAGGACGCCGCAGAGAGAGAGAGAGAGGAGAGGAGAAGAGAAGGAAGGCGAAGTACGCGCGAATACGCGACGACGGCGACAACGTCGACGTTCGTCGTAGCAGCAGCAGCAAGGACGTTCAAGTTTAAACGAAAATAAAAATTCCCCCGCGCTCCGATACTAATTATAGAATGCGCTCATCGAGTGACGGCCGGCTAAATCGCCGATACGCCGGTACGGTTAGATACGTCGGCGTCGGATTTTTCCTCTCCTCTTCGACTCCACCAGTGATGACGACGACGACGACGAGCAAGCGATGGCCGCTCACGAGACGCAACAACGACGTCGACTCGTTGACCGATAAATCGCGGAAAATTAATATCGTTTTTATACCGACGGCGAAGAGGTAATTAGCCGCGGTAGCTTTCGCAAGAACGCAGCGAACGCAGACGTGATCGGGGCGTTCTCGATCGCGCGCACAATGGAACGCGCCGTTGCGAGTAGTGGTGGCTACAAATTGCGAGCAAGAGAGAGAGAGAGAGAGAGAGAGTGAGTGAGTCAAGTTTTGAGATACATTGTACGTTTACACGCGAATCCAGTGTTATTTTCCTGTACACGGAGAAAAATCATTTTTCTATAGCGAAATCACCGTTGTTACTATGTATATTCGTTGTGACAACAATAAAATTTAGTTGAATAGACAAATTTGCAAATTATTCGTAATTAGTAGAAATTAGTACTGTTCGACATATTGGAAGTTTCGAAACTTCGACATCTGACAACGAAGTTCGAAGATTCGAATTATTCGAAATTTCGAAGTCTATTCAAAGATTCTAAATATCGAAGCTGTTAATATAACTAATTTTGAAGAATGCAATTAAATACTGTGCAATTAGAGAGTATCAGTTTAACTCGGATAACATCAAGACGTCTTAAGATGTTGTAAAGATGTATTTTAGACGATAAGACGTACATACGTATTATTTGGGTATCTTTAGTACAATTCTAAGATTTGTATTCGTCTTTATATTATTATGGGATTTGTAGTTTAGAACCAAGTAAATGAAGAAAGCATAAATAATGAGTAACAAATCTCATTAATGTTTTCCTGCATTTACTAATTAATTTTTGCGACAAAACAATTTGTAGATTCAGCAAAATAATTCAGCGAATGGCAATTAGTATTTCCAGTAAATCATTTTACCGTCCACATAATAACTGACAGATTTTGCAGCGACAGCGTAAAATTTGCTGTGCCAGCAAATTATTTTTCTCCATAATAACTTCGATGCCGAATTAAAAATCCCGGTGTGGCTATTGCGCGATGAATTTCTGCGTCTATTCATAGTGACGGAAACGCGACAATCCATGAGATGATTTTTTCCTCATCGCGTATCTGTAATTTCTCGAGAAATCTGTTATACGAAAAATTGCGCCAAAGTCCATCTCCGTTCATGTAAGATCGTTTTTTCTTGTGTGCGAAGAGCGCGAGACGGGGCATTTTAAATTTAGAGGAGATAGAAGATTCTTAATCGAGATTTGGGTCGCGTTAAATGAAAAGTCGCGCATACATGCACACATGTATCTTTAATGAGCGCGAACGTGCGTTCCAGCTCTCGCTAAAATGCGCGTACATACGTTTTTAACCGAGAAACGAGTATAAATATTTTAACGAACGAGGCCATAAATTCAAGTGCGCGCGCGCACTTGTCGAGGGAGACGAAAACCTCGCTCTCTTTTGTCTCTTTGTAGGTTCTCGCGCGTTATATTTATTTTCCCGCATGATTAAATCGCTCGATAAAAGATCAGGCGCGAATTTATTCCGCCTCTCCCTGTCTCCTCTCCCGCGAATTCGACATCTCATCGTTTAATGCAAATTTCCTCGCGTTTCAGACTAGCACGCAGGGATGTGACGTCAGCAGAAGTTCGCGGGATGAAGGTCGCTCTGGTCGCGAAATGGTGAGTCAATGATTAATTAATATGGCCGTGGCTCATTCCGGCGCTAATTATTTAACTTGGCAATCGATGTAATTACCGTTTCATATCGACACACCTACCTGTTCTCACGCACGTACACACATGCGCAATTATCTTTCGCGTCAGATCGCCGCGGATCGGCTTGCACCATTAGAATGACTGTCCGCGTATCTGTCACTGCCAATCAAGGTGTTCTTATTCTTTAACGAGTATGTAATAGTAAGGCTGCGTGCCGGATTCTGATCACGAAAGGTCACACGAAGGTATAAAGCGACAATGCTAATAATAATGCACTAAACCGGAGGCAAATAGTCCGTTACACCAAAGGGGACTGCGTCGTCGTCGCAGTCGCCGTGCTCGGCGCTTTAAAAACACACACACACATACAGAGCATCGATATCGATTCGCGTTTTCACCCCGCGTTTTCTCCGCCTCACTTTCGAGCGGCGCGTCCCATCCTTGAGATCGTCGTAATTCCGGAAAATTAATCGCGGACAATTAGCGGTTCGTTTATACGGCGGCGCGAATTTTCGTGGGAATTTCCACAAAGCGTACCCGCGCGTTCTACCCGCTTTTATTATCGCGATCGCGCGGTTTACTGCGGAGGCACAGTGGAAACGCTTAAAATACGCCCCGGCGAGCAAGAAAGATACGTATCGTCGAAACAAGAGAAAAATGGATCCCGCCGAGAGGAGTACAAGAGAGGAAGAGAGAGAACCCGGCTGCTCTTGGAAAATATACTCTGTTAGTGTAGCCATTAAAGTAGTACCGCACCTATTAAACGTAATTTCACGCGTGGGGAAGAGAGCACTTCTGCGAAGGAAAAGGGAAAGAGAGAGAGAGAAAGAGAGCGGCCACGCTCTATCGGAAGGGTGATGCGCGTCGTTGAAGTACATCCATACGAAGCAAATGGCCGATAAATTCGAATTCCGCAGAACGCCCGTAGGCAGATGCACGCGGCCGTGATCCGCGTCTAATAATCGTTTCTGCTTAATTTACACGCGCGCCTCGAACAAAACGTGCCGCGCGCGCACGCTGTCGGGAACAACGCGCTCCGGACGTCACGGCTATTAACTGCATTCTGCGCATTGATACACACCGACGTGGACGTATTTAAATTAGCTCCTGTTAAACTACCGCTGGAAATAGGTCCCGCGATCACGGAGTGCGGCGTTCAACGCGGACAGTCGCGAGCTCTCGTGATCCCATCTTTTCAAGACTGCCTCGTCGTCTTCCGCTCTGCGATGAGTGATTTCGCGAGATTTCGTAAGAAAACGGGATCCGACTTGACTCTTCGGCTACAGCTCAGCTGAACGTGTGTAATAGATGCACTGAGAGACGGAAATTTTTTAAAAATGAAAAATATTTATTTCGTTGACGCTAATAACACATATATATATATATATATTGATTAGTATATGTGTTTTTACGTCGAAAGAAAATTTTTTAAATAAGAAAATGTATATTTTCCTAAAACTTTTCGTAAAGAAGCAATTGTATATATTATTTAAATAAAAAAAATTAGATTCAAGTAAATATATCATTTACTACACTGAAAAGAATGCTACCGTTCAAGTAATATTTACTTGATTCAAGTATGATTACTCCATATTACTTACTTCTTACTTCTATTGACAAACATTTATCAGAAGTAGAAATATTTGACTATATATATACACAATATGATATTTTTTTCACGTATAAGTAGACATTTACTTGTACGTATTAAAACATTTGCGGCAAGTATTAATTCATAATATTGATAATATCAGAATTTATTTTTGGAAAACGTTTACTGGACAGGAAAATCTAAATTTGAAATCATTAGATTTCTGAGAAAGAAGTGTCATACAGTTCTAGTAAACATTCTTTTAAATTTAGAACCATTGTACATTCATAATCAGTAATTCGTTTACACATTAAGATGTTACCGCATTCTAGTGAGTATTTACTACAAGCTATTAAAATATATACTTAGTTTGATAAAAATATGAATTGACTTAAATAGACCGGAAAAACAAATAAAAGGTGATTTACGTTTAACAAATAAAAGGTCGTAAAACAAATAAAAGGTCGGATTACGTTTTCTTAATTCTAGCATTTTTTCCTACCCTATATACCTACTGAATACATACTTGTTATCCATCAGATATTTTTTCTTGTGCAATAGCAGCACGAAGGATGATTATTACTTGTTACTATACAACTTATTGTATCTGATTTACTATGAAAAATGATAGCTAATGAAGCTAATAAAATTTCTATTTATGATGCGTCAAACATATGTGTACAAACTGCTGCTTAGCAACGACGAGGTATCTATTGGATCTGAAAGCAAGTTTTACGTATGAGATTTATTATTATTGCGACGCTTCGTGAAAAATCCTTCAGCAGGAAGTCACTATAATGGCACGTGGTAACCAATGGATTAAAGCGTCGGTATCGATACGAATCGTTATAAATCCGAAGACGGATAGTCTCGACATCGTTTGGTATCCTTTCTCTCACGGGAGACCTCGCTGACGATATCATCGGATCTATTAGTTCGCCGCGGTGGATTACAATTAAAGAAAATCGCCGTCCACATGTGTCTACCTCCGATCGCGGAGTGAGCGAGAGAGAGAGATGTCGGTTCTCAGGACCGACTTAACGAACACAATGAACGATTCAGCGCGTCGCGGCTATTATATCTAATTCCGGTCGAATAGAAAAGGACTTCTCTCTCTCTTCGCGTTCTCGCGCGTCGTCCTTGCCGCTCGCTCGCTGGCAAGGAAGGAAGCGAGACGAAGAGAGGTAGGAAAAGGAGGAAGAGGGCCCCACCACACGCGCGGTGCCCCGGGGCGACGCGGAATCACTCAGAGAGCGCCGGCCGTTACTTCATTTTTGCGGAGCGTTTACAACGTCCTGTCCACTCGCGTGGCATCGTTGCTGGCATTTCGATGCATAATAAACGACCGGTTAGCCCTGCACCACGGCTCACACCTCTGCCCCCTCTTTCTATCTCTCTCTCTACGGCGACCTACGAAGGGGGTACGAAGGAGAGATTTTTTTCTCGTCTCTCCTCTCTTTCCACCTCCTCCCCCTCGTCCTCGTCCTCCTCGCCTTTCGTCTCTCCCTCTCGCCCAACATCCGTAAGTTGGATGCACTCCGACTTCCCTTTGTGGACTTTCTTCCTCCGCGAGGTGCATCACATCTAACGAGATGCGAGAGAAGAGAGAAAAGCGCGCGTGATGTGAGAGAGAAAGAGAGAGGAATGACGCGTGCTCCACCGGAGAGTATTCGAGACAGAGAGATAGGAAGGTGGCAAGTGGGAGGGAGAGGAAGAGAGAGACGAAGAAAGCCGTTACGAACGAAGTTTAACGAAAGGAAATCCGATTTGCGCGGCGCGCCGACTTTCTCCCCCCCGCGCGCGCACCTCTTGCCAAACCGCGCGCGTTCTCGCGTGCACACGCGGGATGACACGCCGTGCCGCGCGAAGCGAGCTCTGCACGTCGTTCCAGGATGTAACTCTGTGCCTTCGGCTTCTCCGGCGAGGATCGCCCGGCGCTGGCTACGTCCGGGACGTAATGGAAAAGGTGACGCCTGATTAATACGCGGATAAAATTTTTGGAGCCTCGCCGAGACCGTGTCTCCTCCCCCTTCCTTTCTCTCTCTCTCTCTCTCTTTCCCTCTCTCTGAAATCCCGATATAGGTCGATCTGGCTAAATGTCTATCTTTATTTTCTTCTCATAATTACGATGCACACGCACTTTTATTCCTGAGCTTGCTCTATGTAAATAACAATTTACTTATGTTACGATTAATTAATTGATTTGTTTATTACAACTATACTATAAGAAATTGTATTTTTCTCTAATGCACTTAAGGAGGATTTATATAATCCTAAAACATATAATAAAAGATACTTTCCCTTTCTCTCTCTCTCTCTCTTCCTCTCTGGACGATGGGGGTGCTCGCGAGCCCGGATCGTGGCCTGCGAATCGATGATCGCCACCACCTGTGCGACACACCGCGAAAAAGTGGAAGCGCGGCGCGCATCGGAGCGATTATTTGCGCCGCGCTACTATAATGGATACGGAAAGGCCGGTTTGAATCCGGCCGAATGGGCGTATGAATGGTCGCCGTTTAGCGTAATTATTGGCGCATTGTCTACGGCACAATGCCGGGCGCGAAATTGGCATGCAAAAATCGGATGCGATCCCATTGTCGGCCATTGTCCGATCCAAGCTGCCGCCGCCGCGTCGCACCCCCGCCCTGCCTCAGCCTCCGCCGCCGTGCGTGCGCTCGCGCGGCCTCAGTTTTCGAATATTTCGTCGTCGATTCTGCCGATTCCACACCGCCGATAGATTGACGCCGGTGGGAAGGAGAGAGAGGGAGAAAGGGCGGGCCGACGAAAGGAATTTTCCAACGAGCGCGATGATTCTCGAATGCCCCCGCGCGCGCTTCGGCCGCGGGCGCACCGGAAACGCGACTGTTAAGCGGCAAAAGTGCTCTCGCGGTAGTGCGAGCGACGGAAACGAAAAAAAGAGGAAAACGCGACGAATTGCCAATCATCGTTTTGTTTAGCGTGGCAAATAAAGATTTAGCCCGGCGGCTAGACGATGTACACTTTAAGGGTTATTTTTCGGTGTGACACGTTTCTCTCCGGTAAGAAAGTTTAATTGGGACAGACTCGAAAAGCACGGTTTTTACGCATTTTACGCTGCAATTTCGAAGACACAATGTGAATATTTCTCGTCGGGGATATCTTCTTCTCTCTCCGGGTCTTAGGAATAAAGCTAGATTTGTGTGGCGGCGGGCCGGGGAGGCCCGACCGGTGAAATTTTGTCGGTTATTAGGCAGAGACGGCGGTTCCGGCTGCTCTTGAGAACAACCACGGGGCTCTCTCTTTTTGTGCGGCCAGATTGGCGGCCATTATATGCCCACGAAATTGGGCCTTAATTGTGCCAGCGGTAATGAGTCCGGGTTGCTCTAATGCATCGGCACCAACCGACCGACCAACCACTACACTAGTGTGTGTCTTACAACGTCGATGTGATGCACCTCTCTTTGTAACGGGTGGATTTCTTCAACAACAATAATCTTCGTTATTAATTTTTATCTTACGTTGTTTTTACAGATGCCACGTCAAATTTTACCTGAAATTTATTTTATTATGTTTAATTGATGATTTTTTTTTAATGGATTCCATTTTATATTGTACTGGGAAACGTACGCTTACGAATGATGAGTTTCGAACTCGGGACCTCTGGATCATCCAGTCACCTAGTCTTGAAGTCTACTCTAGGTTCGTACTTTGAAATCGATATTTACGCCTGTTTTGTATTGCCGACGAAAGGAAACTTCTTAACACAATTTATTTGTAAACTTTGACATAAAATATATATCGTACTAGTAAATTTATAACATATCTAGCAATGCTGATATCTTTAATATGTTAATATTATATTTAAATGTGTAAAATGTGTTATTTTAACTCTTACAATATTTTTGAATATAAATTTAACAGAAAATATTTTGTCTAACAATAATGACAATTAGTTAAATTTAAACGCAGATACGTTGAACTTTTAACACTAAAATCTCTACTGAGATTGTTTTTAACACAATTTTTTACTGTGCAGACGGTTGTATTGAATGCTTCAATGGCGATTTCTTGAAAGGAATTTCTATTTTGCGCTACTTCGTTATTTTAATTATTGTCCGCGATGAAGCTGAGATCAAGTCGCTCGAGACACCCGGTAGGGAGCAGAAGGCGGTAGGCTACTATGTGGCGACGTAGCATTATTTAATTGCTGTTCCGTTGTTTTTTCGTCGCCAGATAATTTGTGTACCTGGCGGCGATCTCTCTGTGTCCCTACACTCTTTCTCAGTCTTTCATCTCTCGCTCTTCCTCTTCTCTCTCTTTTTACCTCCTCTCAGTTGATAACTCTCTCTCTCTCTCTCCCTTTCTCTCTCTCTCTATCTATCTCTCGCTCTCTCTCTCTCCCTCTCTCTTTTTCTACCTACTCTCTACCTACTCTCTACCTTTTATCCCCTCTTTCCCTATCTGTCGTACCTTTCTCGATATTTTCCTGGTCCCTTTCAGTAAGTTGTCCTTTCTCTAGTAGGGCACATCGAAAAACAAGTACAACGAGAGAAAGAGAGAGAAAGAGTCCTACAAGGAAGAAGGAAAAAGAGAGTTAGTTTTAGTTATTAGAGGGAGAGAAGGAGCAAATTTATACTGACAGAGTTAGCGAGAAAGAGAAGAGGGAAAGAAAGGTAGTGGAAGAGTGGAGAAAACAACGCAAAGAACGATAGTTGGATAGAGAAGATGCGGTCAGCCTACTCCTAATTGCGCGTAATTACCTATAGAAGCCAATTAACTCGAATTGGCTAGATGGTCCACGACTAACCCGTGGACGTCAGGTCCGACAGGATCTTCGTGCTTCCTAGCCGCAGGTAACCTCACGCAAAAGTAGTTAAGAGTCGTCTTTACTCGGTGAATTCGTATCTCTTTGTCTCTAGCGATGAACGAACAATCTTAGAATCGTGGAGTTGCAGGACGCGTTGATTTGCGCGACGTGTCAATTAATATCAAATTGTTCTCAAATAATCATACGGGGTATAAATATTTTCCATCATATAAACAAACGTAAAAATATCTCATATGGTACGATATTTTACATTTGACGTTATAAATTAACGCTTCAACCGAGTGGATAATAAAAAAAAAATAACCAGCTGCAGTTACACGCGCACGTTTTTGGCACACGCCGTGTGGTAACCAGGGTCATTTATGTCCACGCGCGACTTCAACTGCTCGCTTATTCGGCAAGATATTAAGGTTTCCCAGCGGTCCGTGGGCTATGAGTTCTTCTCATTAAGTTTTTTAGGGAGGTGAACTAAGATATAGGGTTTGGCTGCTACCGAGTCCTTCTTACAATAGTCCGGACAAAAATGATCCTAATTGCTACTCGAAAGGTTAAAATTTTCATTAGAAACGGATAAAGCTAAAGGCAATGAATTAATTTACACGTTTAATATAAAATTTACTTATAAAAGTGCATGGTCCATATTATGCAATCATATATCAACTTGTAAAAAGCTGAGAAATGATAGAAGAAATGAGAGAAAATATTTCGAGTATGGTGAACTGGGCCGGGAATTAAATCCTAGACATTTCGCTTTTGGATGACTGCCCTTTTGCGACTGATATTTGTAGATTTACACGAGAAAGAGAGAGAGAGAGAAAGTGTGTGTGTGAAATATTTAGCATGCACTTGGCCGCCAACTAATATTTTTCTAGTTCCTCAATTATCTTACGACAGGGCAACGCGTACACGCGGTATTCGCGTGCGCGCTCTCCTTTTGCGCCGATCAGGAATGTCGCTCAGAGGTGAAAAAGAACCGTCTCTCCTTGTATGTTACAGAGTAACCTGACCGCGGGCTGTTCATCGCCGCCTCTGTTCCCACGTCGTCTCTCTATTCATATCGCGGAGAGCGGCTTAATGGCGACATCGGTACGCTCGGACGTTACGAGCCGTTTACTCGCCGCGCAGTGCTATAATTACGACGAGGGACTAATTACGATACCGACACTGGCCGCTCTCTAACTTTATTCGCGCCGGCGGTCGCTCGCGAGGCGTCGCCGTCGTGCGACGAATGCACCTGCGGCGTGTCGTCTGTCGCGTGCGCGAGGCCCGCAAATAATCGCGCGAGTTAATGCACACATCCGCGCAGCCCTCCGTTCCTGGAACGCGCGTAATGAATAATCGGCGATCGATCTTCCCCGGTCTCGCGCGGTAATTGCTTCATCGACGCGGAAGTGTATCCAGCACGACGTGGAATTGCGTTATCGCTCGGCGAATCGCAAAATCAGACTCGCTGCGTCGTCATTCGAATACTAACCACTAGACCATACGCGATACGCGCACACCTTCGACGCCGACCGCGTCGACTTTCAACGCGATGGCGTCTTTTCAATCGTAGAATGTCGATTGAGAGAAGCCAGACGCAAGGTACATCCAGGATTGAATCAAGAAATTGCCAATAACTTTTACCGCGCGATTTTTACTCGCGCGCAAGCGCTAACGGGAACCCTTCGCGGATTCAGCCCGGCGTCGCGTCGGCGTGTTATAAGGAAAAGATTTTCCCTTTCTCGACTAGCTGTCACAGTTTCTTCCATTGTCTTCTTTTTTTTCTTCCCCCCCTCCCTTCGTGAAGATTATAACAGAGAATTTATATTGTCTTCAGCAGCAGGTGACCCCGATGAATAGAACGGAATTTTCGGTCCTACCGAGGGAAGAGGAACTTTGATCCTCCGTAAGATGAAAATCGCAAAGATATGGCGAGTATCGTGAATGAGAAAATTTAGAAGTGCAATGGAAGGTCTGGTCAAACGAGTCGTCATTAAGAAATAGGATCGCCGGACCTATATAAACGCATAATACAATGAATCATAGAGGGAAAAAGGTTCCTTTTTCTTCCATCCGACGACACACACTGGTTCCACCTGGCTTATTATTAGGTTAGGTTAGGTTAGGATTAGGATTAGGTTAGGTTATTCATGCGTAGGAGAAAGAAGGAGGAAATATACCGGTTTGCCAGAAAAGTTAAAGCAAAACTCATAAAAACGTGCTCAGAAAGAAAACTGATATATTATTACTCTATAATTCATTATAGCCGGCCATTTTTGCCGATCCTGCCATCACCATTCCTCTCGATTTCTCTACACCTCTCGTTTCATGGCATCTGGGCTCTTCTTAGGAACTCTAATTTTGCAGCAATCGACAAAATCCATGGAAAAATGTAAACCGTCCGCAAGCTTGATTTAACGAATTTGACAACTATGGCATTTCTTTTCTATTGTTCAATATATCGATACATTTCAGGATTCTTTTCAGAATCGAACACAAAATTTCAAAAGGATAATCCACACCTTCGAAAAAATAGTCCTTCCTTTTCTTTATTGTCACGTTTGCTATTGTTTGGGGCTCGTTAATAAACCGCCGGCTTTCTTATCGTCGAGGAATCTACGATTTTTTATGCCGCTAAGATTTTTTAATAAAAGATCTGCTTTATGAACCCAAGGCTATATTGGTGAAATATCAAAAACAATATAATAGCAATCTTAAAATTGTTTACAAGAAACATACGTTTCGGCTTTATCTAATCCTCTATAACGGCACAAATTTGGAATTTTTGAAAATGTCTGAATGCGCTTTATGGTCTTTTTCATCTTCACTATCTTTCTTTCCAACCGCGATAAACTACCGATAGTCGTCAGCGTCCGTCTAATCGCGGCGATACTTCAAACTTTCGTCCACTTGTGGTACGACGTACGCGAACGAAATCCGTCCGCTGATCGTTCGATTCCCCTGTCGCTTCGCAGAACACGCTGTACACCAGAAACGAAAATATACGCCGTAAATAAAACCACGCTTACTCGCGACCTCTTGTTGTTCATCACGATTGTTCAACTAAAATCGCGTCGTCCGAACGAACGAGCCATCGAATTGTCCACGATCCGTCGAAAATATCTCGAAAATAGTTCGAGTTGGCGCTTCTTTTAGAATTTTAAAGTCAGTGCAACGAGGACTCGATCTCAAGAAGTAGGAACTGGAAAAATAGGTTTTGGTCGTACCTTTATCTTCATCTGGAAAAGACCTTTGTTCTACATCCTGGACTGGAAGAAGTGATAGAAAGAGGAAGAAGAGAGAGAGAGAGAGAGAGAGAGAAAAAGACAGTGGATCGCGCCTAAATCAGCACAATACGGCAGTTACGGTAGGATTAGTATAACAATACGCTTACTGCGGTCATTTCTTTTGATCCGCTGGGATCGTCTTAAAACAAAATTATAACTTAATACGGATATTCACTATTCACTAGGGTCAATAGCGCTTAATATCTCTATAAACACCGCGAACGTTTCGCCACCTACACTATGTCGAAGGTTCGATCTTTTTTCTATTCTTTCCTCTAACCTGAAACTTAACACACATTCTTGGAAAACCAACTTTACCTTGAACGTTGAGAGAAAGAATGAAGAAGAGGGTGGGAAAGAGACAAAGCAGTTTCTTTTTCACTCATATAGATAGAGTGAGAAGAAACATTCTATTCTTTTTCTTAGAAAAATTCTCCACTCTCTAGGTTGTACCCGAGGGGGGTTGGGTGGCTTTTGTTGTGTGAGATTTGTTAACGACTTTCGAGATTTTTACATGTTCCACGACCTCATCGAATTGAATATAGGCTCCTCACAATAAGCGATCGCTGTCTATGCAACTGCGTAAACGTTATCCCGCTGAATAGTAGGATTTTCCCTACATCTGCAGATGAGATATAAGAAATGTCACGCTGTGTCATTGATGTGTCAGTGAAGCTTGTCTGTGTATTCATACATGTGCCGGCACACGTGAAATTCTTCGCAAAGTTATTCGTCCTATTCATTCGTATTTATTTGTCTCTTTCTTCCTCTTCTCTCCTAAGCTACGCCTTCCTTCTCAGTAGGCGTTTTGGAAATGGAACATCTTTTCGAAGGTACGATTGATCACTGAGAAAATCATTCTTTATTGTATCGTTATAATACTGCTAATCAATTTTTATAGCGGGCTTTGTCTTAGTCACAAGGAGCAAGAAAGTGAATGTTCCAATTAGTGACAAAGTAATATCATGGTGAAAATAAATTAATATTATAATACACGTGTTAAGTACATGACATTTATTTTATTCGAGATTTTTAACATTGGGTTTCTAATTGTATTAGATTTCTTTTAACTTGTAATAATTTTTTTTTAACTTATAATAATAGTTTAATAAATTTATGATATATTCGCAAAAATGACGAAAATACCATTTAGTGACATGTAACTTTGATTTTGATCCAATTTATGTACAATCTCCTTCTAAACGGTCTGGACACTTTTTTTCCATGTAGGAACGCTAATATATACTTACAGTTGAGAGTCACTGCTCACGGTCCTGTGCAGTAACAAATAATGACATCAAATTAATTGACATTACACAGTATTAAAACATTTTTCTATTATTTGCTAAATTTTGGAAGAATAAGTTATAATCTTAATATTACAACTCACATTTTCTCTTTAGAAATAAGACGTTTATATTATTTTATGTCATATTTATTTAAGTAGTCATTTATAGAGACAAATCAATAATCCGGTACCGTTTAGTGACATACATGTATTAACTATAAACCTTGTTATTTTTCTCGTAAAATATTCTTTAATTTTCCTTCGACCTTGACAATATGATTTCGATTGTTTGAGGTTGAAAAAAGCTACAAAGAAATATGATAAAAAAAGACGCCTTATATCATCGGCCAACTTCTAAGATGTCGGCGAGTAACTGTTCGAACTGTCACCGTTAGCAGCATATTATGATATTCCACTGTTCTCTATGGCTTTTAATTTTATTCGAAATTTGTTATAACTTGTTATTATAAAACAATAATATAGAATTGAAAATAAAACACATTTTTTAGGATAAATATGGAGCTATATGATTTTACTTGTTAGAAGAGCAGATGCGATTGTCGCAAATTGGGACACTGTCATTAAGGACATTCATCTTACTCGCAAAGGAGAGCTCGCCGGAATGATTTCTCATCCATTCTGCCGCTCGAAGCGGCTACTTCCTGATGACACCGTACACCGTTGTGTACGCGAAAACATCATTCTCTACCGTCATTGAAACGGAGCGCTCAGATCCATAGATTCGCGCCGTTAAGCCGACGCGCCGCGTTCGCATTCGCATCTGTCGCGGAATCCGCGCGCGTCCGGCCTCTCTCAGAAAGGAGAAATTCGAACGCTTGACATCTCCAATGTTCGAATCTCATATTTCATTAATTCTACGGGGCAGGTGCGCGTGAAGCTATATAAAGAGGATGCAGATCGATGGATACCTGAGGGTCCTATCCTGATATTCACAAGCCGAACGTACCATCAATGGTGATCCCAAATTTAGAGAACTTTTCTTGGGGCTAATCTACTACAGAAATCGCATTCTTACCTGAGAACCTCGCGGTGGACGACGGTCCCTTTCGGTGTACGGTCGTGAGAAACAGTATTAGCGCAGTCTTAAATGCTCGCGGACAAGAGGCAACGTGGAAGATGAGTTCAAAGTTTGGGAAATAAGAAGAAAGAATCCCTATGGTCCTGTGCGTAGAATTAACTGTCAAACGATGGTCGATTGTAAGATCGACCTACTCCTCTTTTATTATTCTACTGCCCTATTACTTTTATTATATGTGCCTGTGCATAATAGCCGCGTATAACTTTGAATGTATCGCGTCTCTCTCTCTCTCTCTCTCTCTCTCTCTCTGCCTTACGTTATTTTTCATTCTCTCTCAAAGATCGTTAACGGCGACTCCGCCGAGAGACGAGTTATTACCCCCTTGCGCGACATCGAACATCACGGACTGGCTTTGGTGATTTTCATTCCAGTTGCATGCAAATTAATATTCCTCGCCCTACCGGCCGCCGGAAACCGCATTACAATGACAATACCGGGCGTTCTTTGCGCGCGGAATAATTAAACGTAACACAATCGTTTATTGGCCGCCTCGATGAGACGCGGTGCATCCGTATTTACGCTCCCATTGAGTGGTACCGCGGACACTCATCAGCTGCTGTCCAGACTCCCTCCTTTTCTCTCTCTCTCTCTCTCTCTCTCTCTCTCGCTTTCCTCAACTCGTGAGACTCGGGGAGGGTGGGGAATTAATTTATGCTGCAACGTACCGCTTGCGCGCGCGAGCTCGTTTTCTCGACCAGGTGATGACCGGTCCTTCAAGCGGGGTTGGCCACCCCTGGTGGCGGTGTTACTCGCCACGCCGGATCGCGGACTCCGGGGCGTGTGAAAATTCACATAGTCCTATTGTCTTGCCGCATTCCACCCCTCGTGGACGCTTCACTTGGGACCCTGCATGCATACGTGTCCTCCGAACTGGTCTACCTGTGCGCGACCGTTGCTTTCCCCGATAGCTCGGCGACAAAAAGGGAGGTGAAGCGCGAAGAAACGGCGGGGAAAAAGAACGACGGCGGCGTTGGCGGCGTTGGTGGTGGTTCTGACGGCGGCAACGGCATCGAGTTGGTATAGAACACGCGAAATGGCACGAAAAAGCAGGGAGGCAAACAGGAAGATCGTGGAAAATGGGGGTCACGCATCCGTCTTTTCCATTGTTATTCCCGACAGAGTATCGAAAAGTCCGATGCGCGCGAGATCGCCAAGAGCTCCTCGCCGCAAGAATGCCTGTCAGATCTTGTTTTCTTTCGGTGGGCGCGCTCGATAGAAATCAGCTTATAATGCCTTATAATGGCAATATTCAAGTTTGATCCCACGCTAAGATTATCGCGTCAATTAATTCTCGAAACGTCAGAGACCAACTCGGGGGGGGAGGGGGGTTTCCTTTCGATTCCCTTTCTCCTTGTGGAAAATTTCGTCGCCTACGAAAGCATTAAGATCGCACCTGGGTGGTCCGTACGCGTACCGTCTATTCATCTTTCAGAAAGACGCACGCGCCCTCTTAATTTTTTATATAGTTCTCTAATACGGCCGCCAACTTTCGAATTTCCAGTCTGACTCGCCTAGATATGTCCATTATCCGCGAATATGAGTGCAAAAACGTGTCGGATAGAAACGGCGCGCGCGGAACGCGAATTTCATCTGAGTTGTTCGCGCGCGTAGTGGTCGAGGTTGGGAGTCTGAAAGATTTGTCGGTGAAGGTCGCTCGAGAAACCCGGGCACTTCCGAAGCCCACGTACTTAACGAAGAACGTAGATATCTCGAGTTCCGAATCCCGATCTGTTGTCTTATTTACTCGCGCTCCTACTTCGCTCCCAAGGGGGAGGGTGGATCGCGCGGGACAAAGCGGTCATCGTAATCGACCGTAAAAATGCTGGGGTGCTCTAGAATTCGTTAATCTCTTTTCTTTCGCCTTCGTGGCCCTTGTTTAGGGTGCCGACGGTTTCCTGCTCACGAGAAGATGCTCACACAATGCCCTTTTGTTTAACCCTCCTGCCCCAGTTTCTCATTGCGTGGCTTGCCCGGTTTTTCCTTTCGGAGCACCGTAATTGAATCATTGCCACGGGAACCTTCTTTATATTTTCATAAATATCCGCGAAAACAAGTACAGGAGAAAAGCGTTAGGCGCCATTACGTCACGGTAATATTTGCCTTCATTTAATTATGTCATTAAGTGCGTCATAATATTATGTGCAAACAAAGGAGAAGATATAATACGCAGTCATTATATATGTTGTCATTGTCCCATTATTATTCTTTAATAACATTCTTCTAAATAATATTTTCCTATCAAATTATTATTCGCATAACGAGTATTTGTGAATACTTAACTCTTTTAGGTCCATAGTATATGTCATAATGTACATTAATTTTGGGTCTTTTCCAAATTTCATCCGTTGGTGATGATTCCGTCAATATTATTATCAATCCATCTTATATTCTCCGTCCTAACTTGCGAAATATTGTAGTTTTTCCAATTGAAGACCAATATATGCGGAGCAAAGATCGATGCCCGGATTTATATAAAGTTATTTGTGGAAAAACGCAGGTATATTATGTTTATCAAAATTTTGTTCAATGCTCTTCAATGACTACGTTATGAATGAGCGGAAAATAAGTTTAAAAATAAAACAAATTTAATATTTTCTCATTTTTATACCTTAAACGCCCGCTGTATATAATTATATTCAGAAAACCACACTTCTCGACAGTCAGTTTTATACAGATAAGAAAATCAGTAACATGTTTTAAAATAATCTTATAAATTACATTTTACTCCGGGTCGGGGTCGATATATGTAGTTTAAAAGGTTAATATTAAAATCGTGCCTTTAAGTACCAATCATGCAGGCTATAAAGAACTTTATAATCAAGATAAGCTTTGATTGACACGTGTTATCGCGCGCGTGCGCGCACTGCGATAGCAATTCTATCCAGTCTACTTTATTCGCACATTTGGAGCTTTTATCGTTTCCCCTACGTTAGCCTTCAGATTCCTAAGGACATCTAGAGCGAGCGTCGCGCGGTAGATGCGCGCTACTCTAGGAAACGTGCGAGCCCGACGGGGAAGTATCGTCGCCGAATCGTAAAGCGTCATGAGGTCGCCTTTAAAGCCGACATGCCGCGGATCTCGGACGCGCGATCGCACGATCCTCACGTGTGGATCTCGCGTCGAAAAGGTTGTGACGCGTGGAATCCGCGGGCTTTCGGTGGCATTGAGCCGAGTCGAAGCGGAAGGAGAGAATGAGAGGGCGAGAGGGAAAGAGAGAGACACGTGGTTCCCATTCATGGTTGCCGGTGGTATACTACTATGGTTCGTGCGGCTGGAGGTCGAAGGGAGCGAGCGGGGGAAAGAGAGGGAAAGGATGAAAGAGAGCGAGAGAAAGGGAGAAAGGGAGAGGAGGAGAGAGAGAGAAAGGGAGACGTTGCCAGCAGTGGAAGGTACCACAACCCCCGTAAAGCGAGGGTGAGGAGCGGAACCAGCGGGGTTGCCCGCGTCACCACGAGGATAGAGGCGTCCACCATCGTCATCCCTCTGCTCCGAGGTGGGTGGCGAGCTCGACCCCGTGTTGGTACATGCGTTGCGATCCTATGTCGTACTCGTCGAGGCTATAACCCT
This sequence comes from Dinoponera quadriceps, assembly GCF_001313825.1. Classification (NCBI taxonomy): domain Eukaryota; kingdom Metazoa; phylum Arthropoda; class Insecta; order Hymenoptera; family Formicidae; genus Dinoponera; species Dinoponera quadriceps. Next base: position 224,155 of record NW_014555320.1, read on the forward strand.
GGGCTGTAAAACTTACTAGGATCCAGTTCAGTCGATCTACCAGCCGGCACTCTCGGCGTGCGTGGACTCTCGCTCTGGCCCGGGTGGGTCGAACTCACTGGGTCACGATCTCGTCGCGCATTCTTCCGCTGCCAACGCTGAAATGGTCTATTTGGGATCTGTTCGCGTGTGGACGATTGTCCTTTACTTATTTTTATATATGTCTCGTATCTACGAAACACACGTAGATAAAGGATTAGCCAAGGGAATCGTAATCTAGTTGAGGTAGCTAAGATGTGTTTTTTTAATTAGCTAATGTTGTTGATACCGAATTTGGATTTATTAGATGTTTGGACTTTGGCGTTCCAATAAAAAAATCTTCACTATTAGAGGTGCGCCTGATAGTGATAAAATTGCGCTCATATTTCCGACTAGAAATTTTATTTCTTTTTTTTTTAACTAAAATCGTTAGTTAATGTATGATTTTAACTCAAATTACTATAATTCAAATATAAAACTTCTTGATTATATATAAACTGATGCATGAAAATTAGAAAACGGATTTTTCTTGAAATATTTAATTTAAACTGATTCTGAACTATTATATTACAGTTAATATTTATTGAAATCTAGCAAATGAATTCAAACGAATTTAATTTTTAAATCTTGAGATCTTTAGTTAAATAAGATGCTTTGGTAAATATTTGTTTAAATTCATGTTTTCAAACTTTTTGAAACACAAGAAATAATATATTTAAGAAAATAAGTATTTTTATTAAAAGTAAGTGAGTAAAACTTATTATATTTCAGAGAATGTTAAAATCGGTAACTATTGAAATTTTTGTACTAAATTTTTAATATACACATGTGTTAATTTAATACATTGTGTTTATCTCAATATTTGATTTTGAATCGATTAGGTCTGTTTCACACAATTACATAAAAAAACAGAGTAAGATATGAAAAGACTTCCCCAAATGAACTGTAATGGCGAACGTGTTAATATCGCGGAATCACCACCAACTACAAAGTTGTCAGCGCGTATCAGCGACACTCGCGAGAAAATAAACGACCGTAACAATTCCGATTAATCTGTGTAGGTAGCTCACCGTTCCTCTTCGTCTCTCCTTTTTCCACGTTCCTTCGGTTCACAAACCGCACCGACGAACGCAACCCAGACCGATTTCTATTCCGCACCCGATCCTCGGACGCGCTTTCACTATCTCTCCCTCTTTCTCTCCCATGGTCCTTTAAAGAAGGATTCCGAACGATAAATACGCGACGGCGTATAACTCAATATCGGGCCACGAAAAAGAAGGCGGCGGGCAGAAATGTTCGTTCGTTCGTTCGTGGTTCGACCTCGAGGGCAGACCGAGAGCAGGGCATTAAAAGGGAGAGGACATTAAGAACCGCCACAGATCTTGTGTATAAGGATCCGCAGCCGCGCATGGCGAGAGGGCCGAGGGGGCGCCGTTGGTAGAGAAAGATAAAAGGAGGCTGGTCGGCAGGACGGGGGGAGGGAGGGAGAGAGGACGGGGTGGCGAGGGAGGCGGAGGCAAGGATGCTCACGTATGAGGCAGGACCTCATAACTCCTTATAATGTCCTCTTCTGCGGATGCCTAGCATACACCCCCGTTCCCGTATGCCGTCTCAGGAACACCGTGAACACACCAATGGCCCTCTTCTTCCTTCTCTTGTCTCCCTTCTCTCTCTCGCTCGCTCGTTCGTTCTCCCTTACCTCCTTCTTTCAACACGCGTCTCTCTCTCCTTTTCTCTGTCCCTCCTTCCCCTTTCTCACACTCGCTCTCCACATCGTCGTTCTCGTATTCCTCGTCCAAGTGTGGGTGGTTTGTGTGTACGTGCCATAAGGCCTGCTTGCAACCTCTACCTCCCGGCCGTTCCACCTCCCATCCTCCCTCGGGAGCCTGTGTACTTCTATATGCCCTTCTATACGAAAGCCATACCTTCGCCGAGGGAATAAGAGAGTTAATCTTGATATAATGGCCGCGACTGTCGCGGCCCACAAGACAATAGTCCAAGATATATCGTTAGCTTCGCCCTTTCGCGTCTCGGCGCCATTATACCGGCACGCTCGATTCTCCTTCTCCTTCTTCTTCTGCTGCTTCTTCTTCGCCTCCTTCGCCTTCCTTCCTTCTCCTCGTTGTCGTCGTTGTCGTCGTCGTCGCGCTTGTCTTTTTCTATTCACGTTCTTATTCAGCTTCACGGGGTGTTACGATGCACGTGGAGTTTCGGCGCAACGATAATGCGATTCGCGCTCGATACGCCACCGATGCGAGGCCTCGAGTCCGAAGGCGGGAACGCAGGCTCAGGCATTTCAGGACCGAAGGTGGTAGGCCGATTGGAATCGCAGATTATAGTCACGCTTAGCGTATATTTCGTCGATATTATTTTCATTTACGGCCGCCACGGAGATCACCGGTCGCGGCTCGTGCGATCGCGATATCGTTTTCACCGCCGTTAGACCGCGATGTATAAACGTAAATCGGGCGAGGTAACTTTAATTGCGATCCACGTGACCTACCGGTTGACTATGTGCACCGCGGAAACGTGGAGTCTCGAACGGCACCAGTGAGTCATCCGACACCGCGGAATTCGGCGCGTTGTCGCGTGTTTCTTCTAATCGTGAAAACGCGGAGAATTGACGGAGGTAGCGAGAGAGGGGGGAGACGAGGAAGGAAAGAAAAAAGAAAGAAGGAATAAGAGAAAGAGAGGAGAAACCGGCGCTCTCCTCGACACCAGAACTCTTAAAGGCCTCCACCGGCTTCTCTTCCCATCTCCTCGTCAGCCGACTCCCCCGCAAAATCATAATCTGATCTCGTATTAAGGATCCGTTCTTGCGTTCCGCTCTCTCCTCCCGGTGCTCCCCTATTTTTATGCAGATCAGAAGCGAGCGCCCTGAGGTGGGAAGCTGCGCTATAAACGCTTTATAATCTCGGTTTCGCTCGCTCGCACCGTACGTACGTGCCGTCCGTTTCGCAGGCCCAACGGGTATACGCCGCGCCACGCATTCGTGACGGTAATCGATTAATCCGGAATGAAACGGAACCGTGGATTCTCTCGCGATCGGGGTAATCGACCGGCGGAAATTTATCGAACGAGGACGTCGACGCGGGGCATTTGCAAAATTGCATCACAACGCACGGTTAAAATCCTCGATCGTAAATCCGATCCGCGAGATGTGCGCGCGCGCGGATCCCTTTCGTTTTATTTTTTTCCCCTTTGTTCCTTCCCCCCCCCCTTCCTGTCATCTAACATCGGCTATAAATAATTGGAGGTTTTAAGGAAATTAGCCATTATTTCAGCGCCGAGACACCAAGACGGCCGACGCGGAATTCCCTAATCTCGAGATGCAACAGATTTTTAATCAAGCTCTCGGCGCCGCTAATAAATCGCACGCAATCTCGTTCGCGGGTTAATTTAATCGCGGCTTTACCCGCCACTTGACCCCCGAAATAGCGGCGCGTTGGCCGTTCCTCTTCTTCTCCTTCCTTAATTTTACGCAGACACTTTGTGCGTGTTCCGAGGCGTCGAAACGGAAGGACGAGGTCCGTTAACAACGTCCGCGGGATCGTATTAGGCGCATTCGGACGTTACTTGACAATGAATTAAGCACCCCTGAGCCGGTGAGCGACGAGGGGTGACGGCCGGACACAGGACATGCGAGGATTCGGCTGCTCCTTCCTTCGGCACAATGGCTTCCGGGGCTCGTGGCGTCGCCTCCCGAGGGGAGAAATTACCCATGAAATATTGACGGACTTTGCGAGCATTAACCCTCCATCCAATTGCATCGCGTACGCCGCGTAACCGGCACTTATGACGTCCACGTTGCCGGTACAGGTGTGCCGTGGCCACGTCCTACCCCTGAATTCTACGTACGACTGCTCTATTATCAACCTCGATTCCGCGCTACTTTTATTAGTACTTTATAACTGTCTGGAAGAGAGCACTTTCCCAATCGGCCGACTCTCTCTCTCTCTCTCTCTCTCTCTCTCTTTTTCTCTCTTTTTTTCTCTCATGGCGCGCCGTACGCGTGAAACGTTCTCGCCATTAATTTCCATAATTCCCGAGTGACTGGTGCGAAGTATTTGCGTTTTAAAAATCGATCTGTCCGCTGACTCAAGAGTATCAATTATCCGGATTATATCGCGTATTACCAGCGGTTAATTGTGCCGCGACGGATACGACATGTGTGGTATCGTGAATTTCTGTCACCGTTACTCTAACGGCCGCGGCTAACAGCTAATTTCGTTATGTACCCTGATCGCTAGTTACATATCGCAATTCATTAGTCCGAGCGGTTTTTCACGACTTTTTCAGCGAACATTTTGAGTTCCAGTGCGGTATCGGCGCGACGTTATCGTTTTCTTGTATCTACTCACTTCGCGACACATGCGGACGCGTCTGGTGGCTTCCTTCGAACTTTCTGCGGTACTCATGATGCAATCTTATATTTAACCTTTTTAGGAACACCGTTACGTTTATGTGTGTATGCCCAAACATACACACATACACGTAACAGTAATGAAGATGAATACATAAATACATTATATTTATATATTTTTAAATTCAAATATTGCCGATAACATATAATGAATATTACTGTGAACAGATGTTCATTACTGTAAGAATGTAAGAGAACGAGGTATAAAGATGACGACCTTAAGGTTTGTCAATTTTTCTCATTTTCGTAGTGACGCAAAAATAATAATCAACGTTTCTTTATGAGTAGCTAAAGCCTTACCTATCAACTGCATAATCTGACAGATTTATAAATAAAAATTGGAATTTTTTTTTTAATGTAAATTTTTTGAGAACGTCAGTTTTATCTTGCCCTCATATGCTAACAAAATGATAAAGGTTAGAGAAATAAAAATGTTCTTATACATACACAAAATAATTTTCGCAATAATAAGAGACGTGAAGGGTAGGTCTCCCTCGAAAGTCCACCAGCGATACACAGACAAGTATCCTTTACGCCATTCTTGTACATACAGCTACGCGTTGAGGCAAGTTTCAATTTTTTATCTTGGATGATCTCTATCTACGACCGACATCTATTCTTCGATCCATTTCGCCTCGATAACATCTCTTTACTTCTTACACCATAAAACTCCACGAGACGAAGAAGAGAAATCCCGTCATGTGATTGACAGATGCCATATTTGTGTCACTTAAAAATTTAATCCGTTTCTTCTGACATGGATAAATTCAATTCTGAAAATGTTAAATGTAAAGTTGTCTTAAGTTCATCTTCAATTTGGTTACTACGTAACCGAAATGAATCAGCTCTTGCAGCACCTAAAGATAAACTCAAGAAGATTTTAAATATAATATCAGTCTATGAATACCGTTCTAAATTGCGACCATCGGATAATCAAGAAGATAATCGAATGTACATTCGCGTCCGCACAGTGCACGCAGTCGCCCCGGGGTGTTTTCCCGGGGTGCACGAACGTGGCACTTTAATCATCTCGTACTACTCGCGCACCGCTCGCTCCCTGTGACCGTCATTGTTTTTACCGACGAAAGGAAGAAGCCACCGAGCGGAAAATCGGGCCCGATAGATTCGGGGATGGTTGCACCCCGTTCCCAGCAAGGGCGATAATTCCGTCGGGCTTGTATAGGTGCGTGCGTGCGTGCGTGCGTGCGTGCACGTTGCGTGTCTGTCGGATCACCGAGGGGGTGGGAACGCCGATCGACGCACAGCGGCTGATGCTTGTAAGAATCTACTTGGCGTACTTTTCGGCTGGAAGCGTATCCAGAGGGGCATCTCGGAGGGGTAGTTGGCGTGGCCATTAATTCATCTGCTCGTTGATTGCTTGGCATCCCCCGCGCGCGCCCGGACGTTCTCTCTCCCTCTCTCTCTCTCTCTCCCACTCGCCCCGCACTTTTCTAATTAATTTCTAACTCGAGGTTAGTCCTGTCGGAAGCCGGCGTGGTCTGGCCTTCCACGACGATTTCCTCCTTGCATGGCAGGAGGGAATGGAACGTTCTCGTCGGCACTTTTATAGGCTGGCGTAATCGATGCCGACGACGATGCTGACGACGATGACGACGACAGGACGAAGCCGTAACTTCTGAATAGTCCGGATAAATCCACGCCTAGACTCGCGAATAACTTCCAAAGAGAGCTTGATCCGATTCGATTATCGAAGGCACGAGCGATCTCGTTCGCTCGACGCAGTTGGTAATTATTCGAGTAGAATAATACACAGGACGAAAATTCGAAACCGTTTCATCGTGATTATTGGATAGTGAATTGGGGAGACATTCTTTTAGGTCAAATCAGAGAAAATGTCATTAATCGAATCAATGAGACTAATTGAATCAATGAACAGTGCCGATAATCAGTGAATATTCGTTAATTTTTAGTAGAAACATTTCCATTTGGTTCTTTTACTTGTCTTGTACTTCACTAATTTTGTCGGTGAAAGATTTATTGCAAATTTTTACACACTTCCCATAACAGAAACATATATATATTAGGTGAACAACTTTGCTCCCGCCGTTTCCCTATAGATGGCTTTAGTGGAACTTAGTGGTCAAAGTAAATAGATCATACGTCATACAATCAACTTGGGCATCTGTCAACATAACCTAATAGTTACATTAGTCGATTTGTATCTGTACCATAAAGTTATCGTCGATTGAAGATGTCAGTTTACGAGCCGAATTCTCGTCATTTGCGGGAGGTTTTACTTTTCTGCTTCAATATGAAGAAATCTGCGGCTAAGGCTTATCAAATGCTCTCAAATACCTATGGTGAGATCGCTATTAGTGAAAGAACGTGTCGTGAGTGGTTTCAACGCTTCACGAACGGTGATTTTCACGTCGAAAACCGGCATAGCGGTGGAAGAGGAAAGATTTTTGAAGATGCTGAATTGGAGGCATTACTTGATGAAGACTCGTGTCAAACTCAGAAAGAATTGGCACAATCATTGGAAGTGACTCAACAAGCCATTTCGAAGCGCCTCAAAGTCATGGGAATGATTCAAAAACAAGGGTATTGGGTGCCGTACGAGTTGAAGCCAAGAGATGTTGAACGGCGTTTGTTTGCTTGTGAACAGCTGCTTGAAAGGCAAAGACGAAAAGGATTTCTGCATCGCATTGTGACTGGAGATGAAAAATGGGTTCATTACAATAACCCCAAGCGCAGAAAATCATGGGGAGTTCCCGGCCATGCTTCCATCGACGGCCAAACCGAACATTCATGGCTCCAAGGTAATGCTCTGTATTTGGTGGGGTCAGCTCGGCGTAGTGTATTACGAGCTATTAAAACCAACTGAAACAATCACAGGCGATCGGTATCGAACTCAATTGATGCGTTTGAGCCGAGCATTGAAAGACAAGCGGCCGCACTACGCCGAGAGACACGAGAAAGTGATTTTCATGTGCAGCAGAAGTGCAGCATGACAATGCTCGACCCCATGTTGCAAAAGTGGACAAGACATACTTGGAAACGTTGAAATGGGAAGTCCTACCCCACCCCGCCGTACTCTCCAGACCTTGCACCTTCGGATTATCACTTGTTCCGATCAATGGCACACGGCCTGGCTGACCAACACTTCCAGTCTTATGAAGAAGTCGGAAAATGGATAGATTCGTGGATTACCTCAAAAGATGACCAGTTTTTTCGACGCGGGATTCGTGCATTGCCTAAAAGATGGGAGAAAATAGTGGCCAGTGATGGACAATACTTTGAGTCATAACTTTATCTCCATTTTTTTACAATAAAGCCTCAAATTTAAAAAAAAAAACGACGACAGCAAAGTTGTACACCTAATATATATATATATATATATATTTGATGCATAAATTTATATAAATATATTTTAGTGTAACATATTAGTCCTTTCTATAGTTTTTGCCAGTTTATTTCGTTGGATAAAGCCCAAGACAGTAAAAATCGGAATTTACCGTGATTTTTTCTATTTACATTTTTCGGTCCAACCCTATTTACAGTTCTATACTTATAACTATGACCCCCAGTGACTATCGACTGCTTCTCAGTGATAATATTGATACCTTGGCTGCACTTTAGATAGCACCGACCGTCCGGATATTACGATAAAGAAGATTATTGAATTGCGATTAAAGAAACGACAGGAATTCTAAATCGCAAAAACACGCCCGAGAAGATTCGCGAAGTTTCTCGCGTTCGCTCCTGCAAATTCGTCGCATTATCAGCTCAATAAATGATACACGCGAGTGCAGCAGTCGATGTGTCGCGCATAATTCCGATCTTGTCTTCATTAGTACACGTCGGTTCGATCAGCTCGAACGCGATATTGATTAATGTTCCCGTTTGTTCCGAATCGGATCAGTCACGCGCGCGCGCGACTAATCGTGTCAAATCGTGCCGAAATAGAGGAAAAGAAAAAAGAAAAATACGATGTTCCTTGTATCATACCCGAGACAATGTCGCATCAGCTGTATCACGTGTATAATTAGACAACGACGACGACGATGACGACAAGCGCTGTTAGCAATTTCATGTTAAACTCGTCAGTTTTACGAGGGAGACGGGTTGACGCTCACTTAATTTGCTCGAAATGTGCAACGCAAAATAAACGTAAATAAACGTAGCTTGTGTACGACAACGAATGTGTGCAGATCAATCCGTGTCTCACTCGTCGTTTGTTAGAATTTTCGCACATGAATTGACGTAACCATAAACATAAGACATTAATTCAGACTGAATAATTAATCAGGATATTGCTTTCAGATTTGTATATTCTAGAGAAATATAGAATTGATAGTAAACATGATCGTGAACAAAAATAACTGGGATTTGGCTGATGGAAATTCTACTTGGAGGAAAAGGTTTTCTTAAATTTAATATACATGCTTGTTTGACTTAAGTTTGTTTAATATATAAATAATATAATCTAATGTCATTTTGTTTGAATGAGAATGTCGTTTTACCGGACCATGTTATTTATTAGAAGAAATCTTGCAAAGAAATCTTTTTCTCTATATCATTTCTTGATCTGAATCCTAGTTATATAGTCACTTTCTTGCAAAATACACAGACCTAAACTAATATCTTGATTGGTTCTTTAGCCTGATGACTTACGTTTACAATTACGCCAGTTTGTGTGTGAGAACCTTTAACAAGTACAACGTTATCACGTAGCACTCGCGCGTTCGCAGAAATCACGGTGCCGATCGCGTGATCGGGCCTTATTGTTGTTATCGTACCGCTGCGAGCTGCTCATTATGCCGCGGCGTTTTCTAAATTATTTTTATGCATCGCGCATACGTGTGCATCGGGGCGCAGGCCGTGCATTATATCGCCCAGTACGTTCATTGCAAAAAGAGAACGCAACCTTGGTAATTAAGCGCAGCACATTCACTTACGTAATTATAAGAATTTGAGCCGGCAAGAGTGATGGAGTCATTGACGCAATGCGGACACGCGTTGGATAATGCTCGGCGATCAGAATAACCATAGCGTGACCGGACGTGTAATTTCTGAAAAAGTGCAGCCCGCGCGCGAGAGCGCAATCGCTCGTCATCGTCGTCGTCGTCGTCGTCGTCGTGGAATTCCGTATGGCTGCGGATAATACAGAGCGTGTTTCGTAATCCGTCGGGCAAGGCCTAATTAAAGTTTCAGTCCGGACGGAGTGTCTCGAGCTGCCAATTAATTTGCCCGCGGTTACTCCGAGGAGGCTATCGATGACCGTTGGATATCGACGTTGTATAAGCACACTAATGTATCGCATCGGCAATTAAGGTGGACAAAATGGACGTTTGTCAATAAGGAAGTATACACTGTTAGCTGAAAGTTTCCGATGGAAGGACTTTTTGGATAATCAATGAGCGCTTCTTGAAATCGCATTTGCCCGGATTTTTTATCGAAAATGTGAAACAGTATCTGTTAAGCTCCTTTCTTTTTTTCTCTCTCGTTTATAGTACATTCGCACGGAGAGAAATCTCCCGCAGCGAATTATTTATCATTATAATGACAGCGAAAAGATTTATTGCCCCATAAATATAATTTGGATGTTGTAGTTGTCGTTGTGACAGCGATAAAATTTAGTTGACATAATCAATAATTGATGTCTTTCACAAATATTTATGCTGTCACTGTAGTAATAAACAATTTGCCAGTAAAAATTCCTCTCCAGGCGCGCAGAAGCAATCTTTTTTAACTTACTAGAAAATTTCATTTCATCAAGCGATTTTATTTCATTGCGCTTATTTATAAAGGTCTTTTCGACTGTTGGGTTATTAGCGATCACCTTGTACATTGAGGACTGGCGAACTACCTGACGAACTAACTTATCAATTAGCAACTATTCGTGTTGAAGCAAATTTCTATTGGTCGAGAATTCCTCGACAACTTTTCGCTCGAAATCTATCGAAAGAGGAAAAAAACGTGAAAACGCGTTTGCACCCGTTCGTTGCGGTAAAACGCTCGAGTAATTATCGCGTTAATCAGGCATTATCGCGTATCGATTGCCACGGTCTCAGTTCCCAGTCAATGAACAAGGCCCAAAGTGCGTGCGTAGCGCAAGATAACGTGCGTAAATCCCACGTGACTGTGAAAAGCGGTGTTTCCTGGAGCGCTTACTTCGCCGCCCGTGTATCACGATCAGCGTGCGATCGCTCGTGGCATTTTTCACCTCGTGACTTTCGGTGAGCCGATACTTCTGGCCGACTACCCAATGCAGTGTTCATCATCTCGCAGTCTTGTCGCCTCGGTGACAAGAGCTACTCGAGCGCTCTGAGGAGATCCCTGTGCCTCTACCCTTGCTGCGCACGGTTTAAAGGGCGCCGGGTAAACAAAAGGACTCCCGTGCTAAACGAAAGCTGCAACACTTTTTTCTCTCCTCCCGCTTTTCCGTGCCTCTCTCTTCCCCTCCCTCTCTCTCTCTGTTTCTCTCTTCCTCGACCAAGTACCATTATGTCGGCATAGACTACGCCCTGTACACGCACGTAATAAAGCGGCGAGCAAGACAGAGGCCGTGCGAAAGACAGAGAGGCGGATACATCGAGCGGGCCCTGGTCTATGCGGTGGGCAGACTTGAGCATTGTGATGCAAATGTGTCTAATCGGCCGAGCCAGCCGACCATATGTCCGTTTGTGCGCGAGGAGACCCCGCGACGTTGCGTCGCGCACCGAGAGATGTACATGCTAAACTCAACCATTAATCATTATTGCGCGCTAATGATGATCGCGGACACGCTTACTTAATCGTACGTTTTGTCCGTGACTACTTCGACGCGGCCGAGAGCTGTCGTCGAACGTCACATCCGCTCTTCCGCGAGACAAGGACTCCGCGTGCGAAATTCGCGAGTTATCTTTTCCTCGTGTGCACAGAGAGAAATATATTTGCTATTTGTAACTATAATCATAGTGAAGCTAAGATAGCGAAATAGATTCAGCTACAATTATAACATTATAATTTACTCCCACTTTGAACCTGATGATGTCTTAAATTTCCCTTTTCGCTTTTTTTTGCATGAAAATAGATCGTTCCTATTTTCCTATTCAAAAGATCGCTCAAGGTTACATTGAAATTAAATCCGTAGAATTAAAAGTTTAAGAAAGAAGTTAATAAGAGTCAGTATCATCAAAGTAGGTTTTCGTTAGTCCATAGATCATCTGAGCGGACGCAGATTATCCTTAAGAGCGTCGAAGTAGCATCCAAATTTCGACTCGGGGTATTGCGCTAATTATTGATTCGACAAAAGCGGCTATCTATTTGGATTCCAGCCCGACCCGGATATTCGGACGATGCGCGTTAATTAATTCGGACCGACCGGTAGGCAAGCCGTATGTAGCGGCCATACGAACGTACGTACGTACGTCGTCGTGCGGACGTGATTTGAAAAGAGTCAGGTGTCCCGACATCTGTCTTCCGTCTCGCGCAAGCCTAATTCCGAGTTCATCGTGGTGGTAATTCGTAATACGCGCTCGTAACCCGATACAATACCGTCCCGGTCGTCGCTTCGTCATCCGGCTATCCGGCCTAACCGCGGCATCTATATGCTAATGGCAGCCGATTCATTACGCAAAACGCACACGGTGCGGACCTATTATCTTGTTTCTTTTTTCCTTTTTTGTCTCTCTCTCTCTCTCTCTCTCTCTCTCTCTTCCTTTCCCTCCTGCCACGAAAGAGGCGCGGCGCGGGAGCGGCGGGCGACGCGGCCGGGGAAAAGTGCACGCAGAAACAGAAACGCAGGAAAGGACGAGGGAAAAAGGAAGGAAAAGGGAGAGGAAACGGGCGATCACCCGGTAGCCGCTGATTTCCATACGCGTGTTAACGGTTCGCGGACAGCAGTTGGTACTCGGGAGAAAGGAAGAGAGAGAGAAAGAGAGAAGAAGAGAAAGGCTAGAGAGGGAAAGAGAGAAGGTTCCGCGCGGCGTATTACCGCGAGCTCCGACGTATATTTAGGCCTCGATTATTTATGATTACGATTATTCCGGACGGCTTTCGAGCGCTTTATTGAATGTTTAGCATGTGCCGGCCACGCTAATTCTGAGCTGCGCGTTTATAGCATATGGGGTGGGGTGAAGGCGCAGAGAGAGAGAGAGGGGGGGGGGGACAGTGGGGGAGGCATCGTCTTCTCTCCTCCTACGTGCGCTCCTTAGACGAGTTTTCGCTCTGTCGCTAATTCGACCCGTTCGATCAAATTACTCGCCGGCGAAACAGCCTCAACCCCCGCCGTTTCGCTTTCGTCCTCGCTCCCCCATCTCCTTTCTCTTCTTCCTTATCCACCTCCTCCCCATCCTCCTCCTCCACCGTCGCCCCGTCTCGTTTCTTTTTACCCTTCCGCCCTGCTCTCTTCCGCCGACTAATGATCATCGTTAATCCCCTTCTTAGCCCTTCCAACCTATCCGCCTCGGGAAATATCTCGTTCGCGATTCTATATGATAATCATTTCCGCCGCGCGAATCGAGCTCGATCCCGAGGAATTGATGTCGGTCGGGGAGAGAGGTCGCTGCCGAGTCTGCCGGTGGATGTCGTTAACTAATTATAGTTGCGCCGGCCAAATGGTCGCCTATACCCCCTCCCCCCTGAGTACTAATGAACACACTTGAGTAAACACATTTTACCGTTTTCTCTTCGCGTCTCTCTCTCTCTCAGAGCTATCTTGGCGCGGCATTAAGTCGTCTCTAGCAAGAACTCGAATGTGCTAATGACATCGGGTCGGCAGAAGAGGGAGAGGGATAAAGAGAGAGTGAGAGAGAGAGAGAGAGAGAGGAGCCAGCTTCTTCCGAGACCACATCGAGTACAGGACGTTTCATATTATCGTCGGCGAGAGAGAGAGTATTCGAAGATCGTCGCTCGACGACTTCCTCGGAGGCCTTTGAGGCGCCTCCGTTGTCATCGTCCATCTTGCCGGTGGTCGATTACATCATAAATAAAGTGTCATCGTAGACAGCTCTTTCTTTCTCTCTGTTTCTTTTCTCTCAAGAGAGAATAAGCGGGCTCGACGCTTCGACTTAAATACTCGAGACTCGCATCGACATATTCGTATCTTCGACGTCCACATCTTCAGCTTCGACCGTTTCTCCCCGCGACTTCCCTCCACGTCGCGTTTCGCGTGGGTTCGTCGAAAGATCGTTTTGCAAAAGTTTCCCCCGCGTTAGTTAAGCGCGGTCCCGCAATAACGCCGGGGCCGACCTTGCAGTCTAAGAAAAACAATGAGAAGTGGCGTATACAGTGGGCGATACGTGTGCGGCCACGTCGTGCTATTTCGGCTCACAAATGTTTCGCGCTTCGGCTTGCCTGCGCAACCCGACCGTTGCGCGTAGGTGGCGCACAATTTATCCGAAATAATTATCGCAGCGATACCGGAACGCGCGAGCGTGTGTATTTGGGCCGCGCGGGTGCCGGGCTCTATTTCGAGGTGCGCTCGCGAGCGCGGATGTTTCGACTTTAATTAATCGGCTCGCTTTTGTAGTAATGTAGGTGGCAGCGGCGACGCGTTCGTTTCGTTCGAAATAACTGCCCAAGACAGAACGTAGGATGGCCGATAGCGCAACCGGTTCCACGATAAATCACGTGGCCGCGCGATGCTAATTGACAAGAAGCGATTGTTAAACTTTCGAGCGTTTGAAAGCCGCCGTTAGAAATCTCCGGCTCTGCCTGCTTCGGCTGTGTTTCGGGAATTAGCACGTGGGGAACGATATATCTCTCTCCCTCTTTCGCGAGGCCCATTATGATCGAATAACCGTGTGTGACTCATTGTTTGGTCATTTATTTTACAATTTTGCATAATGTGAGGCTAACAGTCCGGTGGCGGAGAAGGATATCGTTCGATGATTAATTTTCCCCCGTAAGTGGATTTATCAGATATCGAGTGTGAGATCCGTCGGGACCAATTATACGCGACATGCTCACCGGACGGATCCGTTGCACTCGTGAAGCCTCGCCTATACGCAAAAAATAAACACTCGATTGAACGCCCGATCGACGCAACATGACGTGAGGCAACGCGAGATAACAACGCAAGACATTAATGCGAGACAATATAACCAACGACTCGGCTCGACTCTCTCGTCCTCTTCTAATGCTCTCCTCTAACAACTTCTTATGATTTATATTGTGTCCGAAACACGTGAGCCGTGCATGAAAAGCGGTATATGCAAATCATTTATACTAGAAATACAAGAAATAGTAAAATAATAAAAGAATAAAATAATAAGCAACATATGCGGTAAAATATTTTGTGCTAAATTTAAAACATTTCGCATGTCCCAAATTGTCCACTCAAATTTTTGTGTTAATTTAGCACAAGGTGAATATGTTGAAAAATAACAGAAATTAACACGAAATTAATAAGTTAATCGATACTAAAGTATAAAATGTGCCATTTTACCCACCCACTTATACGTTGAATATAATATGTTAAATTAACACGGATATAATAAAATTTTAATATAAAAATTTTGACAAAAATTTTAACACGTATACAAAATGTTTCTTACTATATAAGAAACACAACAAATAATAAGAAAACGCATTTACGAAAAATTAAACTTTAAAGATACCGGAAGATAATCGAATTCGCCTGACAAATTCGCGCTCTTCTCAGCAAGTGTCTCAAGCGGAGAGAAATTTTCTGCGCCCTTTTCGAGGAAAGCACGATCGTCCCTTGATTTCATTTCTCATATTTGACGTCCTAAAATTTTATTATTACGCATATTCGCGCGTCAATCCACACACACACACACACATACGATCTTATTATCATACATTGGTTCCGTAATATTCCACTTCCCGATTGAATATGCGAAAGGTCTCGGCTTCGAATCGCATTCGCGTCGCGAGTTTGCGATTGTTTCTGAAATTCAGCTATTTTCGGACAGTAACGCCGCTTGCATGTAGGAGTCCGGTTCGCGGCGATAACTTCCTGTCACAGAGTTCACCGTGAACTGCGAGTTGACACACGTGCGTTTCACCTTCATCAGCGGAACGGCGATAATAATCTCAACAGGAATAAAAGAATTAGAAACACACACATATTAATATTTATTTGCAGTCTTTGTAATCTTTGACAATTTTTGTCATCTTTGTCACCCACATATAAGGCCAATATGACACGTTTTCAAAAAATTTCGATTAAAAACAAAATTCTAATTTATTTAATAAATCTTTCAATTTGTGCTGATCGTGGACAAAGCTTTGAGCTACTCATGAAAAAATCAATTCTTTTTACGTCGCTACGAAAATGACCGGCAAATTTTAAGATTGTAATTTTAACCCCTTTCCCCTATAAAAGGAAAGAAGAGGGGGAGGGAAGAAACGTTCTTTTCTAATACCGCACCTCGGATATATATCGGTTGACCAACTTTAAACGCGAACTTACCGCGCGGCCACTCGCCTCGCTGAAAATACCTCATTTATTTAAACGATTGTCCGTCAATTAAGTACGGATCGCGGCAGGTAGGCGGATAATCCGCAATAATTATCGCGTCAACCAGCCCCGCGAACCGCGAGTTTTAACGCCGGGGGCGCCGGATATTTCGAGCCGCGCGCGTTCCGCCTTTAGACGTGAACTCATTGATAATACTTTCCGGTGAAAGCGCGTTTGTACATTTAATCCAACACGCCACGAAAGCCGCGCGCTCGCGCAGACTAACGATATCTGTTACGTATATTATTATATCAGAGACGGTGTCAGCGCGCGCGGCTGGATGTTGAACGTGCTTGCGTCATGTTAACGTAAGCTTCTATAAATGTCGGTTTTATGTTACCAGCGGGGCTGCCAAATTTCATTCGTTAAGGAAGATTCGTTCAACATGTCAATTACACTCGTTTCGAGGCGAGGAGAGAGAAAAAAAGGAACGTAGGAAGAAAGACGGCAGATTCGCGCGGGAGTAACCGTCGGGGCGACTTTTTCGGGTAACGTCAAATTGCTCTTTATCGAATGGCTATCTTTGTGATTCGAACTGGCGGAGCTCCGCTTCATGCGCGCGCGAACCCGCTTAACTATTAATACAACAGCGCCATACCGTTTTTACCTTTTTACAAATTGTAAAGGTACACGCGGATGAACAGCATTACCAGCGCCATCGGCAGCGCGTGTACGAGAATAACCGATCTCGCGCTCAAGATTTCCCTCTTGACACGGTCGACACAGCGGCGGCACGAGAGAGCATCACGCATCGCGACGCGCATAATCGAACTTGACCCATAAAGAAAGTCATCGACACGCCGTCGGGGTTTCACGGCTCTACGATGGCACTCACTTACATGCGGACGGTAAGATAAACCTCGACGAGCGTGTGTGATGCGGCTAAGTTCACAAATTCGAGTAGATAAAGAAGGCGCGCACCGGCCCCGGAGTCACGTTTCCACTCGGCCATTCTTCTCCTGCGCGGCTCCACACGCTCGACAATAATAATATTATCCCTAATCGTGACTGTGTGATACTCTCTCGTCGTTAACATCTACATTCACGCGCTCACGAGCGAGCGATCGAGCGCCGGCCCGTTTCGATCCGTGCCGGACATTTCTCTCTCTCTCTCTCTCTTTGTGCGTTTATTGAAAATAAATACACGACGCCGGCGCGCCTCTCATTACAAAACCCGAAGACGAAACCGAGCCTTTAAGTGCCGGGACCTTTCGCCCCGGTGATTACCGCCGACGATGGTATCGCGTGAAAGGTGTCTTTGCACTCACGGCGGTTTTCCAGCGGAGTCGCGCGTGCTGCCGATGCCAGACGAACTCTCCTCCGCGCGGAGAGCGCGAGACGGGAAAAAGAATACGGACGCGCGCGCGCGTGTACATCTCTCCTCCTCATCTTTAAATAGCGGTGGACGTCGCGCGAGCGCGGCGAAATCCATTTCCAAGTAGCTACGGACGTTTTAGACGGACCACCCACGACGACATCCCCTCTCTCTCTCTCTCTTTCCTCCCTATCTCTCATTCTCTCTCGGTTCCTCACTCGTCCGAGCAACGTTTTGCCCCGCATCTCCGAGCGTTCTTCCGCGAATTTAAATCGCACTTCCTATGCGCTCGCTAATGTCGTCCAAGCGAGATTCCCCGAGACACCCGCACGGTACATCGTCATTTCCCGTGCGAGCGACGTGTCTCGCGTGTATCTCCGCTAACGTCGCAATATCGCGGCTATTCGCGAGCATTTCGGTTTATCTCTCGCGCGAACGATGGGGTGTTTAAGAGGCGTCCGAGAGTATCCGGAGAGTAAGCGCGAGTCCCCCTCTCTCTTTTTCTCTCTCTCTTTCTTTCTTCGGTAGGTGCGCTTGACAAAAAACCAGGCTCATATAATTATCTTTTAAAAACAATCTCTTGATACATAATGTTCGGTCGGTCTGAACAATACCATATCATTTTAATTAATGATATTTATGCGATATTGTAATTTTCTTTCTTTTTTCCTAAGTGTACAAAATGTTGATTATTGTAAAAAGAATCATTTTTGTCGTTGTGCAATTAAGGAGACAATGTCCTGGAATGCGTAATAAATAATGCATCTCTCTCTCTCTCTCTCTCTCGTGTATTGCATTGTGGCTTTAATATAGGTACTCTTTGTAATTCACTTAATCAATCATGCTGTTTCTCTTTATTTTATTTTTGTTATATATAATATCGCTTCTTCTCTATGGCTCGTATTCCATATTTACTCGCCTCATAGACCACGTGTCTATTCAATTCATTCGATTCATTAGATTATGCGTGTATTACCATACTTTAGTCATATTGCTATTTCTTTTATCATTAGCCTTATCCATTCTGGAGCCCCACTCTTTTTCTCGCGTCATTGTAAACTCTATGGGTATACTGTATCCTCAAGGTATCAATAAATACTCTACTCTCTCTCGTTCGCTTTCTCACACTGTTTCGCTCTCCCCTCTCCTTTTTGTAGGCTGTCTCTTATATAACATCATTAAAAAGCGTAGGCCCGACTCTCCGTTCACAATGAGATACATTTTCGAGATCCTTGCAAAAACACGAGATCAGCGCCTGATTTAATGGTGGTGCCTCAATGTCGAACCGTGTTATGTATGCGTTCTTTTAAATGCTGCAGACTGTGAAATAATCCGCTGTCTGATGTTAGGTGCGCGGTCTTCGTCGGGGCTTTCAAGGCGAAATTTTATAACCATCTGCTGAAACAAGGCTAGTAATGGCACCAATCGAGCATGGGTTGACGCTGAACAATATATCCTCGTGTAACAATTTATTAATAACGTCACTGAAACAATCGCGATTTGGTTCTTAGAGGGCCGTTCTATTTCTATATAGTTGAATCACAACAAAGCCTCTGTAAATATAATTCTTCTTTTCACGATAATGTTTGAAAGCTCTTGAGGGGTCTCTAACCTACAGCGCTAAATAAGTAATGCTTCCTCTTTTTCTTTTTTTAACACACCTTTATTAATTATCTACTAAATCTTGAAAGACCTCCTTATTGACCGTTTTGACTTATGTAGTAAGAAAAAGGAGAACGGTCGGTACGGTGTGTCAGGTTTCACCGTATTAATTAATGATGAA
Source organism: Dinoponera quadriceps (assembly GCF_001313825.1). Taxonomy (NCBI): domain Eukaryota; kingdom Metazoa; phylum Arthropoda; class Insecta; order Hymenoptera; family Formicidae; genus Dinoponera; species Dinoponera quadriceps. Next base: position 243,125 of record NW_014555320.1, read on the forward strand.
TTTCTCTTTCTCATAATATTACTTCGCTGCTGCTATAAATTTTGCTTTCAGCAGAGCTATTATCTACTATTAGCGTACCATTGCTTTTTCTTTTCGCTACTGCTTCGCCGCTGCTATAGATTTTGCTTCCTCTCTATAGAGCTATTACTTACCATTATCTGTTATTAGTATATTATTACCTGCTTTTATTACATTCTTACTGCGTTACGTCGCTGTTGTTTTCCTTACTGCACGCTCTGTACTGGCTTTTCAGCCGAAATTGCTTTGTGTATGCCCAAGAGAATACCTGTGTCCCACGGGATAATAAAACTATCTGTCTCTCTCTTTCTCGAGTGATCCCCTCGGATGTCCCCGGGATGTTCTCAGGCCGTACGTCCCAGTCGACGAAGCACAGCGTGGAATCACGTCGTTTCAGCGGGGAACGCGCGAATCGAACTGCTCCGCTACATCAGTCGCGGGATGCACAAGCGATTATCGACCTTTCCTTCCACTCTCTCTGCTGCGCCGACCGGATGATCGATAACAATCGCTAACATAGTTTCACCGTGCGGATCGATCGGATCGGTGCGGATCACGCGGATTACCGATCCGCGAGTCCCGACGTCGCCGCGAAACGCTTTGTGCTATCGCGTGGCGGAACGACGCACAGAGAGGCGCGCGTTAATGATCGCGAAAACGCGCGGGAGGACAGGATGACCGCGCGTTCGGACGCGGCTCTGAGATCTTCCCGAAAACTCGCGGCCATTCTTCGGAATTCTGCCGGGATCGCGCGAGTTCAACGAGCTGTCACTGTCGGCCGCTTCGATATGATGCAATCAAACCGACGCGTAATAGCAGTGATGCTGTGATGCGAAAATCGAGAGTAAAGTCGAAAGGAAAAATCATCGAAATCAAGCAAGCACGGATTGCTCGCTCAACTTCTGATTGACAGCGGGCGTTATCCACCGAAATCAATGATAAAACCGGGAACTCCAACGGAGCGCGTCGGTCTCTCTCCGGCATCGTCGTCTCGTCATCGCGTCGATTCGCGAAATTCGCCGAGCTCCCGGTATCTCGCGCTATTTATCAATCATGATCGCGCCGGGATCAATCACGCGGCGAGAGGCGCGAACAGACCGCCGCCTCCTCTCTCTCTCTCTCACTCCCTCGCGAATTTCGAGAGTATCGTTGCTCCTGACGTCACCGCGGCGTTTAATGAGCGGCTACCAGAGAGGTTCTCCCCACATCCTCCCTACCCGCGCGCGGGGATCGCGACCAGAGGGAGACGGAGCGAGCGGCGGCGGTGGAGGGGGCGTAGGGAGAGCGAGAAAGATAGAGAGGAAGGGGAGAGAGGTAGTATCGTGTCGGACGCTGGACGAGGCGCACGCTCGATGCGAGGCAGCGCGTGCTTTCATGCGTGCGGAGACCGGTGGAAGCGGTACCAGGACCACGGCCAGTCCTGGACGTCCACGTCGTCCTGGTCGTAGGCGTCGCCGCGCGATCCGTCCCGGCCGGACCAGTTCGGAAAGTGGTTGAGGTGTCCAGCCGTCGTCATCGTCGCGCCGACCACGCGGCACACGCGCGTACACGCACGTGCCTGAGTGCTCGGTGTATGTGTGACAGGCGGCGTGAGCGCGACGGAGACGAGCGGCTACCGAGCGCGGCCGAGCGCGGGCGAGGATCCGCGATCATAGCTCGCGGCGTCCTGCCGCGCAGCCGATTGGTCGACGGCCCGAGGAAGTGGTCACCGCTGACAAGGGTTCCGAGCAGGCCGCCACGTGAGTCGAGTGCAGCCACCGCGAGGTAGAATAGCGCGCGCGCCCACACACACGTACAGCGGAGAGACTTTTCGACCTTCCGCATTTGGAGAGACACAGGGACGTCGCGGAAGCGACTGTGATCCGGAAGTGTCTCTCCGGTGTCTGTGGACCGGTGGAGGACTCGCGATGAACTCGCACGGGAGGGCGCTCTGAAAGAGAGAAGAACTTCACCTCTCTGATGAAACACCTTGCTTCCCTCCCCTCGACCCCTCCCTCGGTTATGTGTCACGGAAGGTCGTCATGTTGCCCCGCGGCGGTGTGAGAATCCCTCATCGCCGATGACGCTCGTTACAGGGGAGTGAGATCGTATCGGCCAGGATCTCGCGCCATTTGTCGAAATGGGACCGATGGAACTTGTGTGATTAGGACAAAAACTCCGAGAGAGTGGTAGCCGCGAGGTATCGTGCAAGTCACGTTACTCCGATTACTTCCCCGAGACGCGCCGGTTACGAGGTGAAGCGGTGTTGTGGTCTCCGAGCGAGAGAGATAGACGACGCACCGGCCGATCGCTCGCCGGTCGCTCTCGAGAGACAAGAAACTCTTCTCGTATCAGACTTCAGCTTCTCGTGTGTCCGTGCAATTAATACGCCGCGTGGCACACCGGCTGATCACCCCGATCGAGCGCGCGAATCCGACGTTCTTTCCGGAGCGCGCAAGTGCGCCGCGGGCTGACGCTCCGACTTCGATTCTCTTAATTTCTGCCGCGCGACACATTGTCGCGCACCAGCCACGTGAGTGATCGATCGCGACCTACGACAACGTCGAGCGAAGAAGAGACGCGCGCTCTTTCGCCCGCGGAGCGAGTGCTCGCGTAGCCGAGGATGGAGGACCGACGAGCGCGATCGAGGATCGAGGACCCGGGGTTCCCAGTCCCCGCGGACCTCTAGTTTCCCTCCTCTAGCCGTGACACTCGGCGAGGTAATAGCACGTTCTCCGATCGTCGGCGCGACGAGGATTCGTCGACGAGCGGACCTTTTGCGCGTTCCTTCCGCTCTCGAGCGAAGAACTTCCTCCTCGGGTGAGAAAAGGGAGGGAAGGAGAAGCCCGAAGCGGGAAAGTTCGAATTGCGGAGGCACGTCGTTGCGGAAGAAGCCGCGTGGTCGATCGATCGATGGTGACTCGACGTCAAGGACCGCCGCAGTGACTCCGGTGAACTCTCTTCGGTGAGAGAGAATCGAGCGGGACGCGGGGAAGGGAGAGTGTGAAAAAGGTGGGTGCGTGCTCGGAGGAGGTAACGAAGAGAACTCGAACAGAGTCCGCCCGCCGCCAGCGAGAAAAAGTGTACCAGGCGTTTAACGCAACTCGGATCAAGCTGGATTTTCGCGCCCGCGATATATCGCGCTTTCCGCTTGGGGTGAGCAATCTAACAGGCCGTGCGACGGATTTCTATTAGTTACAAGGGTCTCTCGGTAATTAAGAGAATGGCCGACTTGTCGATTCGAGACAATGTTTTGTGCCTCTGAGTCTTTGTGCCCGAGTAACGCGCAATGACTGTCTTGTATCTGGTCTTAAATAAAAAAGTTCACGACTCTGTGTGTGATTGATGGCAAATCGCTGTGAAAGAAGGTTAAAAAAATGATGATTTGGGGCAAATATTGAGGGCATAAAATGTTTTCTTGAAACTACAACTCCGTATTTTCTCGTTAGACTTGTAAGAACTTGTGACTGGGATTGTCATTCTATGCGCATCGTACGATTCCTCGTAAATCTTACGGCAGAAGCTTTTTGTAAGCCATAAATATTATATGGGAAATCTTTTAGTAACTGTCAAAAAATATGAATAAAAAGTGTTCAAATTACACGTGAAAACTTAATAGTATATCGCTGATCATTAATCACTAATCGGACGGCTGAAGGCTATCTCACTATGGTCTATGGTCTATAGTCACTGCGATCCATCTAGATCTATTGTAAATAATTAATATAACAGACTCTATTAATGCTGTCCCATTCCTTGAACATAGTAACGTTAACAATTTCCAATTAGACACGTTTTTGAATAATTGTGCGTTTGAATAATTGTCATGACTGCCGTTTTGTAAAATCGTCGTCGATTTGTCAAATTATCAATAGTCATGATGCACAAATAATGCTCCTGGTTGGAGATTTTCTATGTCACTATACTTAAGGAATGGGACAGCATTAATGGAGTCTACTGTACATACTTGATGATTAAAATAATGGGAACACCTGAATCTGCAAATAAGTCGATGATTTTTCTTGAGTCGCGGTCTACAATAGGTGTTTTACGGCTTAAGTCTTGAGAAGTTGACCAGTCACAGTCGAATGTGAGGAGAATAATCGACCGTGATTGGTCAATTTCTTAAGGCTTAAAACACTATGGTAAACCGGAATTTACGCGTAATCACGCGCAACTCTTAAATGACTAGTTATATATATTTGAAATTACTTACGCTCATCGTAAACATAAACATAAATATAAACATGTAACCATGGGCGGTACAGAATTGTAACTTACTGTAAGTCAGATTCTTACGATTGCTTCATAAACTACAATCTTACAATTTATTTATAAATTTATTTAGAATTGCAGCGTAAGTTTCAGATATATTGATGTAATCGCGAGCCACTTAAAACAATCTGATGAGTCACGTTGACACGCGATTGAAACATCAGACAAGCACAGATGCGCGCTATTTAGCTAATTACTACTGCACGGAAAAAATCTCAGTTCGTGTAACAAAATAAGCATCAGACCGAAATTCTTTGATGAGAGACGATATCTCCGTTGCTGTCAAAATGCATAATCCTCGCGATGACAGCCGCGAGTCGAAGCAAGCAACAACTTGCATTGAGAAAAGGTTCGTTCTTTTTAAATGTGCTGCACTAAAAACGTCGTTCCTTTTCCTTTCAATACTCGATTACGTAGTTTCAATACTCGATTACGAATTTCATTCTAAAGGAAGAAAAGTGCAGCCTAATTCAGCTAAGAAAAACAGATCTAAAAAAGAAGAGGCTTCAACACTCCGATATATTCGAGCTTGAAGTTTTACGCCTTTTTTTAGGAAGAAAGAAAGAAATTACACGTATGTCTGTATGTGTGTGTATATGCATAAAATATATGCCTCTCGTTACATTCGACCTCTCGTTTCAGAAGCGTAAGGAAAAATGGGTCACAGATGCTTCCAAAAACGGAATGATTAAATCGCATCTGTCTTTAAAAGCGCCAAGCTGGTCCATACCTCCGATGGTTTTAGCACAATAAGCGCGGAAATAAGCTGTAAAAATACCAAGGCAACACGTCGGGCATGTGGAATGGACGCTTTTATAGAACACAGCCGTTCCTAATGGAATAATTCAAGGCACTTGGGAAGTGCGATCGCGAGAAAGAATGAACGAAAAGCGCGATGCGCGTGAGAGAGCACCCGTCGCCGATCGCTACGCTATAATTAGGACAATGTCGCGCGCGTCCCGCCCTACGAAGCGGAGAAATAAACAATTTAAGGCGTGAGTAGGGCTTCGTTGACGGAAAACGCCGCTGAAATTAGCGCCTGCGTCGATCGTTATTAATGACACACACGGGACCGGCGGCCGCATCGCTTATGAACTCGGTGTAATTATACGATTGACGCGAGAATAAATCGATGAATTAAGGATTAAAAACCTGGCGCGATATTGAACGCTTTTCAGGCGATCAGAAAAGGAACATTGTCTCGGGATAAAAAATGAGGAAGTATTCTGAATCGAAATTTTAGATCTACTTTTGATGAGAAAGCTTTAGGTCTAATTTTGATTATTAGTTATTCAAGGAGATAATTTTATATATTATAGCAATCCTTTTTTTTACATAAATGTTACTTTTTATGATATTAATTTTATAAATGTGCGTGTAAAATAATATTAAATTAATTCTTATTAACAATATTGTTGCAGCTTGTGTTCACATGATTATTAATAATGAGATGTATGTTGGTATTCCTGTAAGTTAATAAGAACTTGAATAATGATGTTAAGTTAACGATTGGAACTTCTTCTAACAATTCTTAACTGTAATAATAACTGTCTTCAATAATTATATAATAAAAACGTTTCTGTTTCAAAAAAACTAACACATATTACTTGCCTTCCTTATAAATATTACATATTTTAACACGCTTAAATTTCCATGTTTATTATTTTGATTAATTGTAACAAGATTAAAAAATGACTTAGGAGAAAAAGAATTTGAATTTATTAATATTTCGTTTATTTATATTATAAGAAATTAAGAAGAATTTAGAAATATCGCAGTAAAAGCAGCAAACCATCCAAGTAGAATTTACAGACTTTAAATGGAAGCTGTAAGTTGAGTAGAATCAAAAGTGGTTAGGCTTCAGAATATCAGAATAGGCGTTAAATGAAATTTTCAGATCGGAAGTAGAATCAAATCATAATCGTGTCGTATTTTTTGCGTGATTAGAAGTGACGGCACACTAAAGTGTCCGATACACCGGGCGAGAGGGCTTTGTCCGCTCACGAAGAATGCAGCTTTCTGGTGGAGCGTTACCGCGTAAATGATAATAATCTTCTTGCTTACTCCACTCAGGGACTCGGTGCGCGGATAAATTCTTTTTCTACTTGCCGATTCCACTTATCATCCTCGCGCGCACGCTGAATGAATAGCGCGAGTACATTTCGCGTTGATGCGACGTGGTGTTGGCAAGGCATTAGTGGCACCCACGGCAGCGGCTGCCAGAAATGTCTACGGTGCACTAACTACCGTAAAGGCCGGCTAGCCGTAATTCGCGTATAACGCAGAAATAAACAACGCGTAAAGCAGCGGGTTATACAACGGCGGCTCGGCTGGCGAAAAATCGCGTCGCCGGGAGCTGCGACTTATTCTCGGCGTACGCGGAGAAAATATTGTTCAGTAAAAATTACATTGAAATTACACTTCTTTTCGCGATATTTTCACAATGAAAACTTTCAAGAAGGTACGTGAGATGACATTACAGATGACATCATCTCAATATAACCTGACTCGTTCTCTTCACCCAGGCAGACTGTTTTTAATGATATTTAAATATACATAATGGCGTGCATTACCATTTTTAATGAACTTTGCACTATCGGCGATCGCTCACTGTTCCATACATCGTTGAAATGATATTTCAAATCGAACAAAATATATTATTAAACGACTATTGTAATGTTTATCGCGAATATTTAAAATAATAAATACCAATACTTTCAGTTTAATGAATTATATGTTAAAACTTACTATTGACATATTGTAATCTTAGTTATAAACGTAGTATAATGTATAATACTAGTTGTACTACTAAAAGAAATTACACAAAAATTGCAAGATTTCTTCTTTATTATAATGAAATATGCTTGTTCCGTATTATAGTAACACAACATTCAAGTAATTACAATATTTTTGCAATAAAAAGTCAAACGTGTATAATATTTGTAAGTAAAACTATTGTAATTCCGATCATAATCTCTGTATGGTCCAAGTTTTTTTACCAAAATTTTATTCTAATTTTTACTATAATATTTCCTCCGTGTAGTTATGTTTCTTCTCTCTTGCACGAAGAAATGCATCGCTGTTTCAACGCCAAGTAACGAAAAACCCGTCAAAGTTCTTAAAGAATCGAAGGGAATTGATTTTGTTCCACGTCGTCGAAATTGTGTAACAGGATGCGGCCCGGCGATCTCCGAGATCGTTTCCGATTTGGGAAAACCCATCGAAATGATAATTTTCGGCGGGGAATTTTTCCGGTTTCGAAAAGAGATCGAGTTGAATCGAGCGAGCGCTGCGCGTTCTCGCGCGAACCTCGCGCTCTAATCGTCGTCGACCGGTAAGCGAGCGAGTTAATGACAGACCGGAAGCGGCGTTTAATTAAAGTACGCACGTCCGGCAGAGACGTTTTCACGAGAGGCTCGGTTATACTTGTCCGGCAGTTGCGTAATTCCACGTACGAAGGGAAGAATAATAAATTATCGCGGATCATGCACTAATAAACCCGAGCGCGTTCGCGAGCAGTTCCCGCGAATTGAATCCCGCGGAATCGACTGCGTTCTTTATCGAGCCGTCGTGACATTGTAATGATTACGCAATAAGTGCTAACAGTGCGCTCACGCGTTTACTTGTACGACAGTGGTAATTACCGCGGATTCTTCTTCGGTTTCAAAGCAGGATATAATCGTCGCGTACAATCATGTGTAATTCCAAAGTTGAAAACTTTGAACACATGAATCTCAACGACGACGAATAATTAGCAAATAGTGCACAACAATAAAAATCTAACGTTCCTTCGTATTTTTTCATGCTTCCTTTTTACCATCTATTTAAGAAACTCTATTTGGTTGTTTATTTATATATTATTTATTCATTTATAGAGCCGATGACTCACGTCTATAAGTGGACGCTCTAAATATCGCGGGACTTTTTGACGTTCTTCGGTTACGCCGGAATTGACGAGGAAGGTGTTAGAAAGTCTATAATTAAGGAAGCGACGTGATAAATCGCGGCGAGTTTTCGTGTTACGTCGACTGTGTCAGATGAATATGCCCGGCCTTTACGCTTCATCGATACTCACGCTTGGAAATAACTCGGCGCGTGATTGCCGCTTCGCTGGCGATCGCGTCTAAAAACGACACGAATTTAGCGCTGAAAAATTAATCGGTGCTGCCAACGCGACTCGTTCTGATCGCGCGTCGCCGTGAATAACGGGACCGGGACTTTTTCACGGAGCGAAACGTGAGCGATCGCTCGCGGTGTTAATGACTTCTCTACGAATGCCGGTCGTGCTTAAGTTATTAGCGATTAGTCCACGGCGATTTGTAATGCTAAAATTTACCCGTGAACATTATGATCTCCGGCGGGAGGGCCAATTCGCTTTCACGACTCGGCCGGAACACGCCGGCTTTCCTCGTTGTTCCAAAACGCGACCGGCGTCTCGTGAGAACCCGAATCGAAATTTGTTGTCTTTCTCACATATTTTACATTAAATCCATTAAGTCCATTAAGTACATCAAATCTATTTAATTATACATTAAGTCTGCAAAGGTCTCGTATCGTGCTCCTTTGATGCTACAAATGGGAAGTTGTTTCCGACTTTTCCACTTGAAGACTTAACATAGAATTTAAAATTTCCCACCGGGAGATTTAAATTCCCTTTGTAGTTTCAAGAAAGCACCAATAATGGGACAAACGGGAAGTTATTTCTCTACTTAAAGACTTAACGTAGAACTAATTAGACTTAATGTAAAACCAAAATTTCGTCCCGGGAAGAGATTCATCACAAATTTCCAAACACTATATAATTACACTTCGCCGAGGTCTCCTACTTTTCTTTTTTTGCATATTTTACAATCCGAGATACTGTTCTTTCTCTTTTGTACAAAGTCCAAAGCGAAGGAACAGCGGTCTCATTTTTTCGTCGAGCGTTTCGTTTTTTTCGCTCTCTTCTAGCGGTTTGCGCGATGGATGTCGGCGCGAGAAGCGTAGAATCGAGCGATCGAAAGTCACGAGAGTGATCGTTGTTTGAAGAAACGTGATGCCGGGCGATCCGGCAAAAACCGATGAACTCGGCCGGCCGAAAGTCACGGCGGGGAGAGAGAAAGCGATTTCTATGGTTCATAATAAACGAACGGGCCGGACGGTCAGCCGACCGGCCGGGCCCGGTCGGGTGTAAATGATTTTATTGCTAAGTGTGTTACGGAGGGAATTAACGACCGGGCAATTATGCCGTCGTTTGGCGTTTTTATGCACGAGCGATTCCTGTGGGAAAGCGGCGCGCGCTCTCCTTTCGGCGCGCGCGCGCGCGTGAACATGCGCGCGCGGAAGTGCACGTAGCAATGGCCGGTGATCGTTACATTGTAACCGATTCGTAGAAATCGTTGGCCGATTAGCGCCGTTAGATCGCCGCCGCCGCGCCACAACGGAGAGAACACATCGCGGAAGAGCGATTTCGCGACGTCCGAGATTGCGATGTCTGATTTGAGAAAATTCCATAACTCGTTTCCCGCGTTCTTTATTCGTTCTCTCGTTCTCTCTCTCTCTCTCTCTTATAACTTTCGTAACTCATCGGACTGCTCGTCTTTTTCTATACACGTTGCATATCACTTTTGTTACGGATGAATGAGTGAAGCGATATGCGAAAGAGAGAAAAAGAAAACACATTGCGCGGTAAAGAACGTTTCGTACTTGTGTTAAAAGCGATTCTTGTTAAAACTTTTGTGTGAAATTTTTCACATACCCAAAATTTAACATATGTTAAATTTTTAACATATGTTAATATGTTTTGTTTATATTATCTCAATATTTTGTGTTAAATCTCTATTCAACATGTGTTAACGTTAAAATAATACATTGTTTACATTCATTGTCGATTAACGTATTAATTTGGTGTGAATTTTTGGCATAATATTTGGGTGACTCTTCACTACATTCACCTTGTGTTGAATTAACAAAATTGTTCACCATATGTCGCTACAGAAATGATGACCGCGAATTACAGCCGCAGATTATAGTCGCAGATGCGAAACACTCTTTCCTCGGTGTATGTTCGTTTGCGTTCAACACACGTTTAGCCATCTTAATTTTGTATATCCGGGTACGGACGGATAATATCAATGCGTAAGGCAGCGTAAGAATCAATGGTCGCGCTTAGCGGGACCGACGATTGTATGACAGGCGAGTAGCTATTGAGCCCGATTAACGCGCACCGATAGATCCAGTCCATCGAACTCGATCGCGACGATTTCAATGCGAGAGTGGGCGTTATACGGTATCGTCGAAAAATCACTCACCGTAAATACGGGCGTATACATTTACGCACGCTACTCGCGCGAACGGTTGCATGCGTTTTGCGATGGGCAGCGCAGATATGCGCGGAATTTCGAAGTGATACCGGCCGGTATCATTATTGGCCTAGCCGCTAATTATTTTAGCGCGCACGGCTATTGCGGCAAAAAGCTGCGCGCTTAGTTAATAAAGTAAGCCTGTCCGACATGCAAATCCACCTTGAGGCTCTCCCCGTGCGCGCCACTTTGCGGTAAATCAATGGAAATCAATGCGCGCGACACGATACGGCGCTTTGCAGACTCGCGAGCGAGTGATCTTTGTAACACACGCGAGGCACTAATTACATTCTTGCAAATTGTTTTGTAACGCGTAAGAACTAATTATACCGTTGTAACCGAGCTCGCCGAGCCACAAACCGTTGCAGCGCGATTGATAAGCGGTTCCCACGTTCCCATTGTGTCTCTCGTTTATCGACGTTCGGTGCTTTTCAGCGACTTCACTGAACCGCTAAGTCATTTTTCGGGAATTTTGATTATCAACCGCTTTCCCTCCCACTCGATTTCGCAGTTGTTCCGTTCTCGCGATTAACGCGGGGCGTTGACTTGCAACGTGAGCGCGATTCGAATTTTTCTGGCGATTTTTTTTTTATCCTTATCCACACGTGTTTTTCAATGTATATCGGTTTCAGCGAGGCTCGAAATGAGGGAGACCGGCCGGTCAGCTGTCTCGGAAAGGTTCCGAAAGTATCCGAGTCGAACATTTTTATATTACTTCGAAGCTCTTAAGGATAGTTTGTACCTATTTAAATAGCTTGCAGCTTAATAAAAATTTATCGAAACTTTCTCTCTACTTTTATCTACTTAAATTTATTGACTTCTTCCTTGAATCTTGAATTTCACAGATTCGATTTCAATTCTACCTCGAAACAACTATTTCGAAACTTACAATATCGTCAAGGTCAGAGTAGAAATAAATTATATTATCAGTGTTGAAAGATTCAATCTCTTATGCTATTTTAGCTCCTGTTTAACAATACCGAACACTTGTTAATTTCTCTCTTGAATCAATAATGTCCATCAGGATAGTTTGCGGCTATTTAGATGGCCTGTAGTCTAGTAAAAACCTACTTTGATAGATAGATATTAACCTCACTTTTGAACTTTCAATCCTATTATAGATTTAATTTTAATCCTATCTTGAACAACTTATTTTGAGCTAAAACAGCGGAAATGGACATTTAAGGTATCATCAGGGTCAAAGTAGGAGTTAATTATTATAATTATTATATTATCAGAATTGAAAGTATGTGTGTGTGTGTGTGTGTGTGAAAATTGATCTTGCTATCTTAACTCCTACTATGTCGCAGAGAATTAAAGCTTTAACACAGGACGAAAATGACGAATCTCGGGTGTAGGCCGAGAGAGAAGGACTCAGCGCGCGGACACCGCGTTACGCGTTGTTCGGGATTAATAGATCATCGCCAGTTCTAAACCGACGTGCGGCATTTTTGCCGGTAAAACACGGTAAATTTCCGACTTGTTGGCAACAAGTGTCTCGGCGTGTGTTACACAGCTCGCGCGGCAGCTTAAGTTTCAGCCACGGACGTACCGAATTTCCGCCACACCTGTTGCGAAACGTTTCGGATTTGCCAACGAGCAGTACTTTCCACAGGCAGCGCTGCTGTATGTGTGTGCGCGCGCGTGTGCGCACCGACGGTTCGGTTTAATTTCGGGAATTATTATTATGTCCCCCTCGCGAGAGCGAGCGAGAGTATCGCGCGTCCCAGCGCTCCGTCTCGTCTCTATTTTTAAATATTATCGCCGCATTCCCGCCACCACCGACTGCCGCCTCGGCAGTTCCAGTCACCGCGTGAGGGATTCGCCTGGTCTCTTCTTCTCGTTTTTTTTTTCTTTCCTCTCGTCCCTCCTCTCTCATCAAAATTAATCGCGCTCGATGGATCGGCGCGTTCTCTTATTTTTATACCTCGCGCCCGCCTCTCCTCCGCGTCCGAGGACGAACCTCGCGAATAAAACGAGCGGAATGCGTCGTCCGCTGGAGGGCCCGCGAGATTCGACCGGTCGCGATTTCGAACGCGGCCGGATCTTTCACTAGAAATCGGGAACGGCGGTCGCGGCTGCGCAGACACGCCGAGCCAGGCAAACGTGTAGGTGGAAATGTCAACGCGCGAGCGAGGAAACGAAGGTAACGACCAGACCTTGAACTCGCGCGCTCGCTCGCCACTGCTCCAGTTTCGAGAGGATTTTTACGATTTTCTCGGGGACTCGACGCGCATCGCGATTTTTCCCGCCAGCGCTTCTGCAACGAGGATCGGCGCCGTCCTTCGGTCCGACGCGACCCAATGACGCGTAGTTGAGACTGACGAAGCGTCTTATTCGCGCGACATGCGTAATCGTCTCCTCCTCAATTAACGCCGCGCCGAACCGTGCCCGGTTTCATTACGCCACCTTTGAATAATGCGCACTCACGAGTGAGAGAGAGAGAGAGGCGAACAGGAGGAAAGAGAGAAGGAAACATCACATCGGCGCAATCTGACTAACACTTTTGCTGGAATCTCTCTCATCCACTTCACAGACCGCTCGGCCTCGCTCCGGATAATCTGGGTTAGTCCTCGAAAACGATCGGTCGTCTTCGAGCCATCGTGACGCCACCGCGAGATGCGCGATTTTTCCCAACAATACCGAGATCAGAATCCGTCGATCGCCGACAGAAAAGGAAATAATCGATTCAACCGTTGTCTACTAGGAATTCCGTCGCGAGATTTAATTACTGTCCGTAGCGGAGGTCGTAAGCGCGATTGCGGGATCTTGATCTTCGTGGTTACATCAACTGCAAGTGATGTCACCTGGGGCAAAAACGCGCCGCGTTGCCTGATCGGCGCCGCGAGTATCATTTTATTGTACGCGGTCGTCGCGGCTAATTCTCGCGTGGATTACGTCGCATTGAAAAAAAACAAAGTGTTTGAATATTTGCGTGACTACACGATCGCACGGTGAAAAGAATTACAGCCGGGACAATCGTTTTTCATAGTAAGTACCGCTATGGTGTCGGTGATAACAAACTTATATGTGTATTACTGTTATTGCTTCGTCGTTACGAGAAGATGCTACGGAAGAAAATGCGCCGATACGTGTTAACAGAATCGATCAACAGCGCCGTGAATGATGTAAATCTTCTTGATTCCAGCGATGCTAATGCAGCTTGAGTCGCATGATGTATTCGATAATATTGCACTGAGAGAAAAATATCGGGTATTTGTAATTATAACAGCATTATTACACGCCACGTAGTAAAATAATTCGAATCGGGAGCACCATTCTTCTGGTAAGTGTTACTGTAGTGTCGGTGATAATAATTTTGCGTGCATACTGCTATTTTTGTCGTTGAGATCAAAAAGAGGACATAGTTGTAGCCGAAAATAACTATCATTTCTCTCGGTGTGCATGGCGAGAAGTTTGGTTGAATTTATCGAACAATGTACAAACCAAACGCGTTTTGGTTAAAGCAAACAGTATTTTTCGTTCTTTGTAAACCAAATTCGGTTTTTACGATCAGAATGTCTCTATATCCTTCAAAAATACGTTTGCTTATTATCACATAAATTTAACCAAACTTTCCTTTTCGTGTGTTATTGAATAAAGATTTACTCCAATTATGGCACTGCTGACGAATTCTACTAATATGCAACAGCATTTTTCCCCGTATATAATTGGCGCCGAAAATCGATATAATTTTAATGATATCAACCTTTCTCTCTCTCTCTCTCTCTCTCTCTCTCTCTCTCTTTCTCTCTTTCTCAGTGTCTTCTCGCTCAGTCTTGCAGATTAGATAAAAAATTGTGATAATCATATCTTATAAGTAAACGCCGTCATTTTCGGACATATAAATACTAATAACGATCGTTCTTGAGTGCAGCTCAATCGTTTTTGCGGCAAAATTTCGGCGAGATTAACGATCTCGCTTGTGCTTTGCATAATTTTCCCAGCAGATTCCGCACAAATTCGCCTTCGAGACTCCACACTCAGAGGAATCGATCCGCGTCGTCGACGATGCGACGACACTCGAGCATTCGTGGACGCGGATTTTACGAGCGAGATACCGTCGGCCCCTTTAATTTGCCGTCTTGTCCAGTCAGCTGGCAACGTTCTCTTTCTCAGAAAGAGAAAGAGAGAGAGAGACAGCCCGATGAAATGAATTCTAAGTAACTCCGTGCCCGTAAATGTCCACCGAAACTGATCGTGCGTCTCGAAAAATGCAAGAAATTATATCAAGGAAAAAGGGAGAAAATCGGTTTCGCGCCTTATCGAGTCCACGATGTTTCGTCGTATCTTTTGTCGACATGTTTGTCGACGTTGCTTTCAAAACAACCTCCCGTCGGTCGAAAATATACTTCTGCTCACGTCACGCGTTATTGACCATTATCCGAGTCGAAATTTTAGTCCTGTATTAAATGTTTAATTCTATAATATAGTAGAGGCTAAGACAACTGATAGGAAAATATTTGGTATTTGTTAAATTATAATATCATAATTTAAAACCATAGTAAATGAATTATAGTCACTGTTTAAATTGTTTGGAGTGAAATCTCGCTTGAAACGAGCGAAAAGTGACAATATTTTCACTCGAAGGAGCAGTAAAAATACTTCCACTCGAGATCGCAACACTGAATATTTCATTCAAGCTTAAAGCGGATTTTGACTCCATACAAGAGAATGTTTCAATCGATTAGAGTGAAAATATTCTGGTAACGGAATACATCGTATTTACTCTTTAATTTCGAGTGAAATTATTCACTCGATGATCCAGAGATGAAGAATTAACTGGTGGAGCGTTAAAATGAAATCTACCGAATTATAGGTTCACGAGAGAAGTTCATAAGTGTCAGCGTCTCATCAAAGTAGTTTTTCACAGTCTATGGGCCATTTGGGTAGTCACAAGTTTATCCTTAAAAGTATCAAAGTAGCATCGCAATTTCGAGTGGACGCGCGGCGGACAGGCGGAAGCAGGAAGCGAAACGCCGGCGATAACCGGAGCGTCGACCGGCAAATACTCGGCAGAGCGCGGCTTTTTCTTCCTTCCTTCTCGTCATCTCGTCGAAAAATTAATCGCCGGTTGCGAAACAGGGCCGAGTGGATCGGCAACTCGCGGAGAGGGTGCCGGCGATCGGAGGCCGCGATTTTATAGCGCGAAACGCCGAGCGACCTCGCGCCTCGGCGAAAATTGAGGCGCTATTAATACTTCAAATAATAGTTCGAATGCATTACGCAATGGAGCGGCGGCTGGAGTGAGGCAGAATGAAGGGGGGGAACGGGAAGGACTATTAAACGCGGAATGCGCGGCAAAACGATAATGGCGAAACTATCAATCTGCCGTTAAAGATGAAAAATGTGACTCCGGGTTAGGGAATGGCGACCACAAATAATGGGATCGTAATAATGTCCACGCGAAAAAGTCCGCCACGCCGCGAATAGGCGATCGTTTCGTGTCGCTCAAACGTGGCCGGCGAGCGCGCGCACACGCTCGCTCGGTATTCTCGGACGAATGCGCTTCGATGACGATAAAAAATTTACGCGCCCATTACTCCGTTATTACATTGTGTCTCGCTGCTCGGCGTCGGTCGGCTTTATTTAAACATCTGACTGACACGCGGCCGGACGAGTGTTGCGATTTTCGACAAATTTGTAACCCGCCGAATGCGAGAGAAAAAACACAGGGTGTTCGCGCGGCTATTGAAAGTGACAGGCGGAAAAGCGTTATCGTTCTTCGACGTGCCGTGACGTGCTCGGTATCCCGTAAAGCTCGTAATCGAAGTTGTACGAACAACTGCCGTATGAAAATAGCGATCCACGCATTAAAGCGCCGATCTCTCGTGAGTTTTCGTTTCTACGGAGAGAATAGAGGAAAGGGGTATAATACGATCTGCCGATTTTACTAAGCTAGTAACAAATAACGAATCGGTGTCCAACTTATTAGGAGATTTTAATAATAATAAATAATCTACTGCAGTTTGATTTTAATTAATCTTTCAACGACAATTGATAATATAATGAGAAATATATTTTAGATACATTCATATATAATTTTTTGTAATATTTTTTCGTAAAAAATTATATAATTGTAATAAATATTTTCACTTTCTCTATAAAACTACTATGTAGCATATTTAAAAATACATAAAATAATAATATATTTTTATTTTTTATTTCTCATATTGCCATACTTCTTTAATTGAATAAATTAATATAGTGATTATGGTGTTAGATGATGTATCATGTGTGAATATCATATGCAGGTAAATTGACATTTCATATACTTTATTTTAAATTATATATAATTATAAATAATTGTTTTTTTTTTTCTGTCTAGATATTATTTTCTTTCAGTTATGTTGTCATAAGTCACATTTTCTGAAAATAATATATTTATTTGTACTTTGTCATATTGTATAGACACTATAACAACAAAATAATATAAGAAGTTCGTAAAAATGATGTTTTGTGTATGTATAAAAATACTAATTTTTACCGACATATGGGAGCAAGATAACGAAACTGACACGTTCTCAAAAAATTTTAGTCTTCAGCAACTCCGAAAGAAAAAAATTGATCATTATTTTTAAGTTACTACAAAGGTGAAGAAAAATTAACAAAGCTTAAGCTCGCCATCCTACCCCCTTTCCCCCTACGCACGAGACATTTCGCGAAACGTCGCTTCAGTTTCGATACGCCGACCGTTTTGACGTGTTTCTATGCTTATCCCCTTTCCGTTGATTTTTTCCTTCCCTATTTGATCTCGCCGTAAACTGAATATATCACGGCCTTTAAGGACAACTTTAGACCAACGGCGCTATTTGCGAGCGGCGATTCCGTAGAAAAGATTACTCGCTGACCGGAGTATTCGTGTCCGAGCAACTAATTGCCTTAGCTCGTAAAAAAGGCAAAAAGAAGAAGGAGCAGGAAAGGGAACGTCCATAACGACTGTACGCACACGTGTCGCCGTGCGAATATTTTATATCCCGCGTAATTGCCCGGCGTTCGGTTTTAAGAAACCGAAATTGCGCACTACGGCTCGCGATCACTACTCGTGATCGAGCCCGCGTTCGCGGAAAGCCATTTATCCGCCTAAATTACCTCGGCAATTAGACGCCGCGCGGCACCACCGTATCTTCGTGAATCACCCGGTATGCCCACGCGAGCGAGCAAGAGCGAGCCCGCGGCCAGGCTTAATTATCGGCTCCGAGGGTACAACAACTCGCGCGCGCGCGCGACACTCGCGCGGCCGGACAATTAACGGGCCGAGTGTTTACAATCTAGCGCTTAGCGGGACGGCAAGTGGCAATCAAGCCGGCCAATTAATCGGGGCCCGGCTCGTACGTTCGCGGCTCGAATTCCTTAATTTGCGGCGATTATGCGCGACCCGGTAATTAGGCCCGAGTGCTGCACGAGGCGGCGGCGACGAGACCGCGCGTCCCAGCGCGACGTCCTCCGACTGGCCGGAGGTGTCCCGATGGCGAAATATATAGATCGGGGGGGGGGGGGCCC
>NW_014555320.1:261259-295233 GCF_001313825.1 Dinoponera quadriceps
GGGGGGGGGGGGGGCCCTCTCGCCGCCGCAGGCGCGAGGATATCGCGATCTCGCGAGATACCGCGCGCCGGGCCGGACTTTCTAATTGATGGGGGCCTTAATTCGACGCGGACGAAACGATCGCGATGTAAACGGCCCGCTCGCCTGTCCGCCCTTTTTTATTGATAATAGCGATATTAACGGGGCCGGGAATACGTGGTACTCCGCGCCGAAAGCCGCGTTTCCACGCGATGCCGAATCGGCGCGCGAATATCGCGCGAGCACGGATTTCGCCGCACTCTGGTAATAACGTCGATTATCGTGCGATACGTGACGTAAGAATGTAATAACGCCGCCCCGAGGTATTCTTCGGCGTCATTTGTTTAATTGCGTGTCACGCGCGGATGCAAATTATCCAGCCAGCGGCTCTGCGAATGAAGCTTCCTTTCTTTTTGCCGATTGATATCATCGTGTTATATTGATCGTTCCAAAATTCCTGCATGCGGGGAAATCTTTGATATCGGAAGAAGTAAGTTCCTCCTTTACCGAAATCGCGTTCGAACAGTAGCGTCCGAGGAATAAGCTTGAGAAAACGGGAGTTTCCACGGGGTAAGCTTCGGGCGAATGGGTAGCAAGATTTTCTTCGGTCAATTTCAAGTAGACTTTACTTGAGCACGCGCAAAAAAAGTGCTGTTGAATCAATTCCCAACGTAATTGGAGTAAATCTTCTTGATACAATGGTAAATATTATGAAAACTACTATGTTATGTATTATTTCAACAATTCAAGTATTAGTTTTAGTGATATCGTTATTGAATCGAGAAGATTTATTCCAATAATGCGTGTTGTTAGAAATTCCATTGATTCGACAGCATTATTTACCGTACAGAATTTTAATCCGAGGCTTAGCGTCAGAAATGTATTACGTTGAAAACTGAAGAGTCACCATAAATAACCTTTCCTGACGTTTTCGCTAAGGAAAAGAATCTCCCCGTATACCATGTGCACGTGGGAATTTTGGGGCACCCTGTATAATATCCTATCGAGCTCTCTCTCTCCTTTCTGCGACTTGAATTGTCTAAATTCTTCCTGTAATTATCTGTAATGATAGTTTCGACACTCGTGCGTCAGCGACGCGCGATTTTTAAAATATACATTCACATAAAAACATACACATACACACGCGTGCACGTCGTTATTAAGCGCGAGCGAGGGACGGTAACAGAACAACACGGCCGCGATAAATTATTCCTTAGCGATCTCTCGCGCGCGCGTGTTATAGTATCACTTTCGAGATCGTTTTCTCGGTGTAGGTCGGCCCGCAGTTATATAGGTTTTTAATCTACACCGTGTCTCGCGAGCAAGTCATCAGCCGATCGCATTAACCTTCGAGAGCGGAGGAGTCAAACATTACCGAGCTAAGAACACGTTCTTATCCTCATTGTTCCAACGCCAAGGCTCCGCGAGCGAGAGCGAGCGAGCGCGCGCGCGGCTCGGAGCAACGCAAGAGTAATTGAACATCAGATTCAACTGGCAAGTGTACGTCATTAATTGGTCGTTTTTGATCCTGGCCTCCTATTATTATGGTTACGGCCGTCGTAGATCACGCGCGAAGGGGGATACGGTATATCGGTATCGTGCGAGAGTATATACGTGTACCGCAAATTACGGAGTGCCCGCGAGAAAGTTTATCAACTTAGATTAAACCCCCGTGCGCTCATCTACCCACCCACCCACCAATTCACCCTCCGATCCGGCGGTCGCGCGATCCTGAAATCCGAGATTCGAGAGATTCTTCAGCTTTATATGCCGTCTCGCGAGTCCCTCGCTCTTCGTGAGCTCAACTAAGTTCGGACGCGTCTCCAATGAAACGGTGGATTCCGACTTTTGACCCTGGAACACCCTACTCTTTACTCGTGCCCCTACGCAACGCTGCCATCCAGTCGTTTAAATCCAGTCCCTTTCGTCTTCCTTTCTCTTGACACGTTACACACAATTTCAACTCAATGTCGCTCAAAATAAGTCACTATAGTCATTTTCTTCCCGAGCTGCCGTTTAATTTATAAAATGTAGACGTTCTGTATATATTTTTTGCCGTCTCTCGTAATAAAACTGCTCGGAAAACTTACTTGTGTCATTCGTGTCTTTTGTTTTTTCTTGCTATACGACCTTTTCGATTGTACGGTGAAAAGAAGCTCGTTGTAGGTTGAGTTAACCAAAGATAAACCTGGGAAGGTAAGAATAAATGTTATTTCGTTGCTTAAATAGCTTTAGTTATTCTCAGAATTTGAAAATGTCATTTTCGGCCACTGCTTTGATATCTGAGAAGTCACTTTTGTCACTTTTTCCGCCAAGAAGCAGTCATTATTTATTTACATTTTTATTCCGGTGATTGGATGACAGCGCTGTCCTACATCTTGGAAACGTGTAGTGATTAAAACGGGAGAACTCATACATTTTCTGACGTGACACTTATATTTTCATTGAAATAAAGGATTTGGTAACATCTACAAAGATTCGGTTTCAACTAAATTGTTTGTTGTTACTGCAACCAAATTAATAATATAATAAAATATATAATATAAAACAGATTAAGAAACGGCAGGATGAGAAACAGAGGAGAGGAAGAGTTCGTAAAAAATATGTTCGTCTCAGAGACGCGAGTCAATATTCCAGGATCAACCCTGGTGGGCGAGGTGGACGCGGAATTTCCCCGCGTTTCTGCCGATTCTGCAGCCGCGTTCGCTAGCGAGAACCGAAGAGCGAGCAAGAACAAAAGGCATGCGTGCAGCGTATGGAAAGACAAGATTCAAGAGAGATATGGGAGGAGAAGGGGGGGAAGAAAGAGGGAGAATACGAAGTGTCGCTTAGGACAGCCGGATGCACGCTGCTCGTCCGGGCAATTAATAATTAATGGCCCGCAGCGTCGAGGGGTGGGGAGGGGTGGGACAGTCCGTTAATTAATCGAGGCTACGTGGCCGCGCGAACGCTAATTACAATTTATAATTAAGCAGCTTAACTTCGCGGGGCCCCGCCGAACGGCGGCCAGGCCCGGCTACGTGCAATTAATATGATTAATCGTTCCGCGAATTGTCGGGGCCCCGACACCGGCCTCTCTCGCCTCTCGGCACACAGCATTCGCATTTAAAATCGGCCTTTGCGATCTCTGGCTTCTCGACCCGGTGATATCGCCTTTCGAAACATCGCAGGAAAAATCGGGCCGGGCGAGAAGCATCTTCGAGAGGCCCCTAAGCAGCGCTCAGTCGCATTTCTAAGCTGAATTAATCACTTGATACTATGTCAATGCTTGAGTGAATTAATCTCTAACTTTATCAATTGAAAGAAAGAGTATCGGACCTTTAAGAACCAAAACACGGGTTTTTCAGTGCTATTAAATATCATCAATATTCTTAGACTTATATGTACTTTTTTGTCGTCTCTCTTAATAAAACTGACCCGAAAGCATACTATTGTATCGTTACCTTGATCTTTTCATGTTATGAGCTTTCAAACCGTACTATGAAAAGGACTCGCTATATATTAATGTTTTCTTGTTCCGGTGACTGGATGGCAGCGCTGTTATCTTGTTTCGAAGCTTTTTTATCTTTTACAGATTCGATCGAGGGACAAAGGTTCTCTTAATCGTCACTCAGCGTGCAACAGCGCAGCCGATTCGTTCTCCCCCGCGAATTTTCCACTCGGCGAATCGCGACTAAATCAATGGCGCATCTCGTCGCATTTAATTTTTCACGGCATCTTCCTTCCTGATTTAATATCGCGAGATGCCGCGGTCCGATTTTTTGGTATGGGATATACGGGCGACTCTGATTTAGGGAACTTTCTCCTCCACTTGTGCAACGAGGTGAAGCACGGACGCGCGTTTTATGACGCGAACCAGCGCGCGAGATTTACGACGTTTCTCAGATACTTTATTATTTACTCGGAGAGATTCATTTACGGATTGCATTGAGACGTTTTCCGCGACACGAATTTCTCACAGTGCAACATATCATATCGCGCTATGAGTGTTTGTCCATGACGTCGTCCGTATTTTACAGTACGATCGCGGAGCATTGGTAATGGCCGCCGTCGCGGCATGAATAAGCGCGCGCGATCAAATTAATGTCGCTTATCGATATCGGGACTGCGGCAATTAAACCTGTTAGAAGAATACGGACGTGCGCGAATGTCATTGCTGTTGTAAAGCGGCATTGAGCAACCGATAATTTTTCAAATATGGAAATGATATTTTACGAAGATATGCATGTAAAAGCGCGTCCTCGCGCCGCGCGAAGGATACTCGCCGCCGGTAACCGCAACGGGAGAAACATTAATTACGGCAATCTGATACGTGAAAATATATATCCGATCCCCTCGCGCCGGTTAATTAATCATGGCGGTAGCGCGAATGATAGTATTAACTTCTTATAGCGTCACGTGTGGTGCGCGCGCTTCCCCGAATTGCTCGTATGCCGCGAAAAAGTATCCTCGCATCGCGCGATCGTATTATACACCGTCAATTATCGACCTGTGCAATCCACATCCGGTTGCGCCCGCGCGATTATAAAGCCATCACGAATTTCATCTCTCACACGGCGAGTCGTATCTCGTATGAGTAAGAGAAAGAGAGAGAGAGATGACGTCGCTTCAAGAAGATCGTAAACTTTTGCGAGACCAATGCGCGAACGCATTGCATCGCGATACATTATCGTACGTAAGAAAAAAGAGAGGAAGAAGAAAAAATATATCGGACGAGCCGACAAGAGGAAAAAAAAAGGGAAGAAATTAAAAAACGATCAAAGACTTTCTTGTATATACAGGGTGTATCTGAACTCTGCCGACAAATTCACAGGATAGATTCTACGTAAAAAATAAGTAAAAATGTCTCGGGAAATATGTGTCCTCTAACGTTTAGTTTCTGAGATATAGCTGCCGCAATCTCTAAAAAATATATTTCATTCATTAAATCGTGTTTCAAAAATAAGGAATTAGACATATATCGTTATAAAAATTACTCAAAATGTCTGGCTTCTTTATTAATGCATAAATGACATCTGTGGGCATCCATGACAAGAGGAAATAATACGGTTTTTTTTTATTTCACTCGCAATAAATAATAATATCCCTGTTTAAAAAAAAGCAGAAACAGATTTAAAATCTATATGGAATCTTATAGTTTCTTCTGGGGATTTGTGGCCAGAAAAGTCCTAAGTAATCCGAGTCGAAATTTTAGACTTAAGTCTAATTTAGTTCTACATTAAATGTTGAAAGGTCTTCTATTGCACTCCTTTGGTGCTACAAATAGGGAAGTTATTGCCGTTTTCTCCACTTGAAGATTTAAGGTAGAACTAAAATTTAGACTCAGGAAAACTAAATTCCCTTTCCAGTATTAAAAGAGCATTTATTGTGCTCTTTTGATACCACAAATAGAAATGTATTCCCATTTCCTTCACTTGAAAACTTAAAATTAAAATTAAAAATTTAAACGTAAAATTAAAAATTTCGATTCGGGAACAATTTATGTGGATTCCTATATGGATTTTTAATATCTTTCATAGATTCACATAAATTTCCTTGGATATTCGTAGGAATTCACCTGGAAATTTTCAACAGTGATACCAACGTTATAATGGCTGATTCTTTGGTTAATATTTAAAAATATAAAAATTGATAGATATTATTTTCAAAATCAGGGGGAAAATGTATTGCATTAACATTCTTAACCCTCTTATCTCGACACGTTTTCTTTCGTCGTTGTCATCATCTGAAGGTTATATCTCAAAATCAAGCTTTTACGAACGTATGTTTACCCAGATTTTTGTATTTATTCTTTAACATAGAATCCACCCTATAAATTTGTCGGTAAAGTTCAGATATACCCTGTATTTTGACAGAGCGCGGCGATTATATCATCCGAAAAATTTCTCCACCGCGTCACGATAAGTAGTTTCTTTATCTCGTTGCTCCGCGCAAAATCGCTGAGCCAGGCACGACGAGCTAAGTATCAAACGATAGATCTACGCGGTATCGTGGAAAATAAGATAGAGCATTAGTGTGTAAATGAGGGGTTGCCGCGCGTAGGGTGAGAGGGAGAGAGGGAATAAGAGCGGGTGAGGCAGAGACCGGCGAAAAACAACCTTGGCCCGATATTAATAAGGAATGCTTCGTTTCTGCTGTTTAATGAAGGTACATAGAAAGAGCGGAGAGGCCGCGCGTTTGCTACTTTATTCGCGTTTTTGTGTGTGCGTGTTCGTGAAATAGCACCCACACACACACATATTCATGCACACGTACACAGAATACACGGCCACAGTGATAGTCGGGGGGTGGGTCTGCAGCGGCGGAGGAAGAGGGTTCGGAGCTGATTGTGTTTCTCCGAATCAATATCATTAATGTAATACAGCAGAGTGTGCTTGATGAAGGCGCGATTACACCCGGAAAAATCCGTAGCACTTCCCTAATCGGAGGCGGCCATCGATCGGCCGCGTAGCGGATCTGTAGCGGTTCCGCTTCCGGCTGTGCGCTGCGAGTGATTCGACGGCGCTCCCGCGAACCGAGAGAATTCCTCGGGGCTTTCGGCAGGAAGGGAAGGGAAGGAGTCTTCGCGCGAAATGGAAATATTATTTGGCGAAAGACGGATCGAAGCGAGAGAGAGAGAGAGAGAGGGCTCGTTCCTCGTCTTTCACTTTCTCGACGAACGTGTGATATTTCATTGTCAATGAGAAGGAAAAAATTATTTTCAGTACAAATTATTTCAATTATATAATACATTACATTCATTTATTTATATATATAAATTATTTTAGCTACATAATACTTAATATCAAAAAGATATAAAAATCAGAAGAACGAGAAATGTTTATATAGAAAGAAAAAAGATTGAAAATGAAAATTATAAATATATAAGTTCAAGCGCAAGTAATACATCGGAGCTCAACGTACTTTTATAATATCTAACTTAAAAAATTTCAAAGACATATAATAAATATGTATTGACTTATAATAAGTATTTGCTAACAAAGATAACCTATTTATTGGTTTAAATTTGCCGTAAAGAGTGCGATATAATACATGAAAAGGTGGAAAATATCTGAATCTTAAAAAGAACATTAAGTGTAAATAACTGTAATAACCCGGGATATTCAACAAAACTTCTCAAAATCTTAAATAAAGAAAGATTCATTGAAATCCCTCTCTCATTTAAGATTAATAAACCAATCTTTGATAGTTCATACTCGTGACAAATCATCGACATAAGTTTACCTAAGAAACTGGCCTTTCTGAGAAATCTGTACTGTCCTCTTAAGAAGGATCGATTGTCCACTCTTGTACGGCGACCAAATAACGGAACTATATTCAAGATATGGACACACCAAATAACATACAATATAATATTTTTCATGTACACACATTTTTAAAATCTTCGCAACAACACAAGAGAAAGACTAAGTATAATCGATAGTAATCGAAAGTCGCACGTCGCTTGCAATAAAAGCGTGTCTTTTATTACAATGTTATATATATATATATATATTTTGCGCTAGAATGTAATTTATTCGTGACACTGTGTCAACTCGTTTTCCCCAGATACGGAGGTTATTAATTACATAGTCATTTGAGGTCGCTGCTCGTAATAATTACCGTTTGTCCTATCTCTTTCTCTCCCCCCCCCCCCCCTCCCTTTTTNCCCCCCCCCCCCCCTTCCTTTTTCGCTCCGTCGTTTTTCGCTCGGTTGCAACACTTTACAAACAAATCGGCTTTATGATTAAGCCGTGACTCAGTGTTCATAATCGTATTCCGTGTCGAACGTTTGACACGGCTGATAAGTCGATTGTCAGTGGCCGACAGAAAAGTTCGATTTTAGATAACCACGCGCTTTGTTCATCACAATCGTGATTAGAGTGCAGATTAGAGGCGGGTCGCGGCGTATGTATATTAGCGGCGGCTTAATGTTGATACTCATATCGTATGTAAAACACGACCGTGCGATGACAGCCACGTTGTCAATGACCTGTGCAAAAGTCTCGATTTCAAGCGCTGCTATTATACTTACAGGAATTCGACGCGAGTGAAAAAGGAAGGAAAATGCAGTCGGGAATAGCGACCGGCGTCCTTCGATCGCGGCGTCGGTGGGCCGAGTTAATCTAACGATTTCGGGAATTCATTTACGAATTTTTAATTTCACGTATGTAGATTGTGAAAAACAAGTGTGCCGAGAGGAAGTTTAAGGGGGGACGTCTTTCGCTCACGGAACGCGACGCCGCGCGAGAGACGCGAGATATTTTTGTAACACCGTCGACTCAGCGACATTGGCCGTTTAATCGTCCTTTGTGAACGTCACTAACGAGGACACCGTGATTTCGGGATCGCTTCGATATATATTTCGTTTATGGCTCCGTTCACCCCCACTCGTGATTAGAGTGCAAACATACATTAGCGCGCGCGGTCATTCGTATCTGGCGTTCTCGTCACGCTTTATCGCGACGGAGGCGCGAGGACGTTTCTTAGGTATGTAATTCATGAAAAGAATATTCAATGGAAATGCTCGGACATTGGCAATGGATATGCCCGACGTGCACCACATTGCAATTTACGGCGATCTAATCGCGACTAAAGTTCAGGGCCGTGCCGTCCTGACTGAGCACCTACGGCTTGCGTCGCGAATTCAAACGCCGGAAAATAAATTAATTTCCCTCGTCCTCACGTATTTTCCGATTGTGAGTTGAATTTCAGCCATTTGGGATAATCAACCGCGCGATATACCTATTTTAATATTTCGTCGTATATTGTAAATAATTAATTGTAAAACATAATGATCCGTATTGTCAACTCACTTTTATTTATTGAAAGTGCCTGTAACAGCGGCTTAGAAACCGTCTGATTGGCTAAAATATCGACAGGCGCACATGAACACGTAAATATTTGACGCGAAAAAAGTATGCGCATGCAAATATATCTCACTCTTCGGGGGAAAAGTCGAAAATATATTTTCCGTATGATTTCGTTAAACTTGCGTGCGCGCGTGTCACGCTGCATATATTAACGTTCCTGATATTTCGAGCATGGCAAATGTAATCCGACATTATTTGGACTTGACATGTACAAAGCTATCGGGTTACTTGCAAAACCAGTTCACGCGTCCAACTCAATTTTTATTTCCCGAATCAAACGTCCGTATCTCATATCCTCGTATCTCGTATTCCATCCTAGAGCGGTCGTCGCGATAGATTCCGCTCGGTATACATAGTACAGGACGAGAGCACGCGCGACGGTTCGCACGCTCCTCAGAATTGGCCGATCGATAGCTCGTGCGTCTTTGGTGAAGCGGCGACATGTAAGGGGCGAAAGATAAAAAGAGGTATTGCTTCGGGGGAGGGGAGAGTATTTGCGACTGGGAGCGTAGCGACGCTCATGTAAGTTTCTCCCGAAGGACCAAGTACAGACGATTATTCTCCAATTTTCATTAACAGTATGCCTGTCGGTGCGCTTAATTCCCGCATAGAAATTCTCCCAGACTTTCTCATATGCAGCATAAATTCCGAATTTAGAATACTCAAAGTTGCCCCAAAATCGATTATTCTGCTACGATACCAACTGGGAATCCCGTTCTTATCCCAAACATGAGATGAAACCTTTTTTTCGCGATACTGACTCGCCGTGCACTGCCGCGTGCGGCTATCATCGCCGGCTGTAAAAACAAATTAGGTTCTTATAACCAAAAACTTAACGCAAAAACCGTACGTTTGAAACATTACGTTTCTAAGAAGAACCTGCAAATTTCCCAACCGGAATCCACGGTTATTTTAGGAGAAAAGAAAATCGGACTAAATCTCAAATAGATTCCAAGAAATTTTCCGCGAGCTCGGTTCCTCTCAGAAACACGAGTCGTATCCGCGCTTTGTCGAGCGGACGTTTCTTTCCGCACGTATAAAATTAACAGATGAGATGCAACAGATTGCGAAACAGGGGAAAACTGTGAAAACAGACTGACGCGGCTCCCTCCCCAGTTAACATAATCACGTTCGAGCGTCCGCCGCGAGAAGGATCGACGTCACGAACTCCCGACAGCGGAATTGCCAGCGTCACACTGCGAAAAATTTTCCACGGGCTATTAGCGGCTCGCCACATCGACCGTGCGTAGAAGTCGCGAAAGCGGGCGCGACCTTCGTGATTCTTCGTCTCCTTTCGACGAGGGACAGCGCGCGCGGCCACCTTCGGGGCCAGGTCGGTGTGAGTTAATTAGAGGCCACTGTGTGTGTACGTACACCGTTTCCGCCGGCTGCCCGCCTCGTCCCGCGTCCACCACCATCACCATCTCCGCTGGTCTTCGGCCAGGGCATAGCATGAGAACGGAGGAACCCCCGTAAGGGCCTCGCCCTGGTGGGGGTGTCGCGGTAATATCCAGTACGTGCTACAGGTCGACCGCTTATTAAAAACATCGAGCCTCGGCCGAGCGCGTCCCTTTCTACCCTTAGGGCACGAACACTCACACACATGTGAATACACGTATGCACACGTGCAAACGTACACAGAGGCACACAAGCACACGTTAACGGGAGTGCACGGCCGCGACGTACACATAGTGTGCACACACACACACGTACGTGACACACGTGCGGCACACGTGTGCTGTAGCGCGAAAGAATGTTGCCGGCTCGCCCTTGCACACGGGCTAAACTCGCAGCTTATTACGTCCCTGGCAGCAGCGACGGCGGCAGCCAGCGCAGGGATTATTAACTTTCGCAATTTTACGCACGGGCCTCTTCTCCGATATTGTAGGGCGACCAATCCTTGTCTATTTAAATTTGATCCCTCCCCGCTTGTCTTTTTCTCATCTCCCCCCCCCCCCCCCNTACATTGCTTACGGTATTTACCCCGCGGGATTGTCGCGCGTCCTGCGCGATCAGCGAAAGGGTTGAACGAACCACGCTGTGCGGAATTCTCTCTC
Organism: Dinoponera quadriceps; assembly: GCF_001313825.1. Lineage (NCBI taxonomy): Eukaryota > Metazoa > Arthropoda > Insecta > Hymenoptera > Formicidae > Dinoponera > Dinoponera quadriceps. Next base: position 272,187 of record NW_014555320.1, read on the forward strand.
TTTCTATTTTTCACCGTTTTCTTTGACCTATGCGATTGATTCTGTTTTTGATCTTGTTTTCTCGTCATATTTGTTCTCTATTGATGATTAATCTATCCGTCAGCAATCTTATTAATCTCATTTTAAGGGAAGGCTATACTTGGAAACTTGTCCGACAGAATATTGACTTTTTCTGCAACGTTTACGTTTTCTTATCGGTTGCAGAGAGTTATAAATGTTTTACACTATGAAAATACATGCGAAAATGAATTGTAGCGTTGCTCATTATGTGACGAAAACGATTAAAAATTGACATCTCTAGTTCTCAGTCAGCGTGAATATTTATCTCATGCAGAAATACCGCAGCTTATACTCCCCAAATTTCAAAGAACATTTTTACATCTTCTCAATGAGGTGTAGAGGTCTAAAATGATACGAAAAGTTTGCAGAAACATGCTTATGCATCTTGGTTATAGATTTTCCGTTAATGGTAAAACAGACCAGCGTATATTTATCGCATTCATATTTAAATCTGTCACTTGTATTCACGTAAGATCTACTCTACACTCACACAATATGTCTAAGAGACATCCATTAGACGTTTCATTATCTCGATGTCTCTACGACGTCTTAGAATATAATATCTTAATGCTCTCCGGGATATATACGAGAAATACAAAAAGAGTAGCGTGATCGTGTCAGTGTTTATGCGAGGGAACGTTTTGAAAATCTTCTACGTTATCGCTTATCAAGTTCGTCGTCGACTTTGGCACCCTCTTAATAAGTTTTCCGTATCACATATTTCCGCTAATTAAAGCATTCTTTAAATCAGATGATTGTTGCGTTCTCATGTATCAGCTTTACATTCTGTTGATTGCATCGCACCCGCGACGAGATATCTTATCCCGGCGCTAAATAAATTATCTATTTATCTACCCGTCTCGCTTGTGCTCCGGGTATCCGATTCTTATGATTTTCATTAAACGCACTCGGCATGAATCGATCGGAGGGGGGCATTATTTTACATTGGAGGGGGAGGTGCACGCAGCGATAGGATGGCGCTTGCGAGAATCGCGATAAATCGTTATAGCGATCGCCACGGTGGGTCGTGCACGATGTGTCGCGCGTAGTTACCCTTCTATCGCGGTAAATACCTGTACTGCAGGAAATTGTTGCAGTGTAGCATGTCACGGTTGCGGGTGCAATTACCGCCTATCTGCGTTCGTAATCGTACGTATGCGGCGCGGCGGCGGCTTTTTCACGGAACAAGAGAAACGCGGGGGCACTTATTTATCACGCAGCTCGCTGTAAATTTGCGCCTACCGAGATCAATTTGTTCGGCGAAAAGAACCCCCAACCGATCGCCTCCCTTCGCATCCATTTCGCGGATTACATTCGCCTCCTTTCTTCCTTCGTCCTGCGGCCGTCTTTCCACCTGGTGCGATCGGTTTCCCGGTAGTGCCCGATAGACGCGGCGTCGAAGTAATCGCATCGTGTAGTTCGAATTGATAATTACCCCCCTCCGCCCCCCTCCTTTTCCGTAGCGATCTCAGCAGGAGCGCTTTTCCGTACGAGATATGCATCTCGTATATATATATATATATATATATAACTCTCCCCGTCCACCGAATATTCGGACTAACGGAGAGAGGCTCGGATCGATGAAGAACGCCGCATCATTGACGCGGAATGTATCGATCGAGGTCCCGCGCGCGGAAACGAGTCCCGTATCCCGGACACGTCCACGCGGGGTGGCGGCGTCGCGGAGTGAGCTGCTCAAAGAGAACTGCCCTGTTGAATCTCGAGGAGTTGTACGAGCGTGGCGATTCTCGTTCCCGCGCCTCGGCCGTGGCAGCAGCGCCTTCGGTAATGTCGCGTCCCCCCGGGGGGTTGGCAGAGTTAACGAGACGTCATAAGGGCCGGGGCATAATTGCGTCAAAGGCGTATATAACGGGAGTAATCGCGCGCTGGTGTGGTCGGCTGCAACGAGCCTCGTGCTGGAGGACTGGAACGAACGAGAGAGAGAAAGCGGGAACACCGGTAAGAGCGCAAGGGGCGAGGAACGAAGGGCAGGGGCAGAGCGTCTCATAGGGGAATGAAACGGAATTAAGGAGAGAAATAATGCGATGGGAGAAACCCGTCACCGGGGGTTGCCCGGCGACGCACACACGCACACACATACATACATATACGACCGCTGCGATGCGTCGCGCACACGTGGAAAGAGAGCCTCGGTACATGCGTTGATGACCGAGACTCGTCCCTAATTGCGCCTGATGACACCGTGTCCTCGGGGGTGGAACCGCAGAGCGGAGCGAAGCACCCTCCGAGTTTCTTCACACACCCCCGCTCGTCCCTTCCTCCGTTTTCCCCTTGCCGCTCTCCGCCACTGCCGCGGCGATGTCCGTCGACGAACCCTCCGCCAACGACACGGGGAGAGAGAGAGAGAGAGAGTCTGGCCGGCCGGGACATGTGTCGTGCTCAAGCATCCGGAAAAGCACACCGGGTTATCTAGGATCCGGACCAAAATACACGGTACACACACTTGGAGGGTTCTTCGCACCGCTCTTCCCGTCATCTCCTTCCTTTTTCTCCCGCCGACCTCCTCCCCTCGCCGATAGATTCGCGGAGGCGACGATCCCGTCGCCTTCACCTGCCCCGGGGGTGTTTTTCTGCCGGAGAGAGAGAGAGAGAAAGGAGAAACTTTGACCGGCCGCGATTACCTGTCTCTCACACAATTACAACCGCGACGTTCCGCGACGTTCCGTACCGCAATTACGATAGATACTTACCGATGCTGAAACAGTAAATTGCGACTCTTTATACGGACGGGATACGAAAGTTGCCGGTTGAGGAACAATTCCGGTTAAACGCAGTCCGGAGAATTGGTGGAGTATACGAACGCGGACTATCAAGTACAAAGCGTGCCTGATAAAAAATTCCGTTTGACGAGCGCGTGTGCTATAGCTGATAACTGGCGAGCAACATTATTCGCCCCCGCTAGGGGAGACGTGTATTATCGGAAAAGAATATTCAACTGTATATTCCACGCACGTTATACAATATAACCAACTCGGAATCAACTTGTGTCTTCGTCACGGTGGCGTCACGTTTGCTGCGGCGAATGAAAAAGGACACGATGTCTTTGGGGGGGGNGGGGGGGGGGGGGGCGCGAGCGCCTTCGCGAATTTCATTCCGATTGCTTCTTTTCGTCTTTCTTTTATTCCTCGCCGACAGACTCACCGCTCGCACGCGAAGAAATGACTTGTGGTGAATTAACGCATATTAAAGGCCGATGTACATTAAGTATTCAGATATAATGGCATGACATAAACACTTTGACGATGAAACGATTAATGTACATTCTGTGAAGTAACGTGACATCGTTTTAGGTGTTTTGTCGTTCCAAATGCTTAGATGCTTTTTTATATAAATAACTGTTTCATGTATAGCAGCCTTCGGTAAGCATTCGGTGTGGTGGTCGAATTGATTATTAGTAATAACAGCTAAATCTCGAAGCGAATTTAGCTACAAATGGAGCAACGACATTAGCTGGTCCCTGTTTCGAAGACAAATTCCAGCTGTCACAGATGGATTTCAGCTACCATGGCTAATTCTTTTTCCGAGTATGGAACCAAATACAGAGTACCTACGCGATCGCTCTCGTAAAATTTACAAACGACTGTCCGATCGCTGTTCCTGATCCCTCTCTCGCCGGCGAGAAGGATATTTTCGCGACGTCTATCTTACCGAATGGGAGGGAAGGAGGGTGGACGCGGGAAGGGGCTGCCGATTCTCTGCCGGCTGCGCTCGCGGAACGTAATTTCGACGTCGATCGATTAATCGCCGCGGTCAGTCTTGGCGCTGAATCGAGTATGAGTCTCTCTCTCGCCGCAAGAGAGAGAGAGAGAGAGAGAGAGCGGAGGAGCGATGTACCGAAGCGGAGATAGAACGTCGGGCCGGGCGCGTTATGAATATATTATATCCTCCGGCTCCAAGGGATGCTGGCACATGCGCCGACTGGGTGGCTCCACCCTGTCCCCCTCCGGGACACTGTTTTCCTCTCTCCCTCTGTGCCCCCTGTCTCTCTCACTCTCTCTCTTTTCCGCCCCCTCCCGGAAGCCCGCCGTCGGTGCTTTGCGCGCTAATTATACATGCGCTAACCAACCCACCTCCAATGAAGCCCGACCTGTCGCCCTCTCTGTAGGGAGGGTTGAACCACTCTTGTCCTCGCGGCCCGGAGGCTGGGTGGAGCGTGGACCAGCTTCTCTCTCGCCCCCGGTGTCTCACCGCGAGCCTCACTTTGCTTAATTACCCGGAGGCGTTAACTAACTTTCGCCCACCCATGCCTTTGCAACCCTTTGCTCGTCGGGAAAGGGAACCGTCGCCCGTTCATTGGCCACCGCCGATGCCGATTCCGCCGGAGAAACGACCGTCCTGAATGGTTAATTGAGCGAATTACCGCCGGTCTCGTCGGCGGCGACTTGAATACCCGCGGAAGTTGCCGCGCAAATGGAAATGGCGAGCTCCCTCGTCATCTTCGCGGCTCTAATCAGGCGGCGTTTCACCGCGGGAACTCCGCTACTCTCGCGTGCAGTGCATTCTCTCTCTCTCTCTCTCTCTCTCTCTCTCTTTTCTCCTTGTTACGTCGCTTTTGACGCGAGAGCCGCGAAATTCAGCCGCGTCGTTTTAAAGAATCGCTATTTTGTAACCGGTTGTTGGCGGTTATTAACCCCCCCCCCCCCCCCCNCCCCCCGTGATCTCTCTCGAGTGTCTCCAGCGGATGAGGTTCTCCGCCGGAGAATCATCACCCGTCAACACAATGTACAAGGCGTCGCGCGGTTTCTATTCGAAACCCTCATTGTGCGCGAATGCCTCACATCTGAAATGCATCAAGCGGCGACCAAGCGTTACTTTCTCGACAGTCTATCTGGAAAAGCGGGCGCTGCTCCTATTTATAATTTCACTCCTCGCCACCTCCACCCATTTTGCATCATTCCCGCCTCGTCACGTCGACCTAATTCCCAGATCGTGAGCGATATCCACGAGTCCGAGAGAGAGAGAGAGAGAGAGCCGGCACTCAAAACCGATATAATCGCGCTTAATCTCACGGTTAAACGCCTCCGGGAAGCGCGGTTCATCGAGACAAACGTGGAGGAACTCTCTCTCCATCGGGGCCACGGATGCTTCGCAATATTGGCTCGTCGTCGTCGCGCTCCGTCCACCGGCGTTGCATCCACCGGCCCTATTTTAATCTTCCATATTCGCGGGATAAACGCTCGAACCCCGGGGGTGTCTTAGCGGACGTTCCGTGAGAAATAACGAGCCACGCGACGTCCAATTTACGACGGTGGCCCCGTGCGCGCGCGGGCTGCCGCCGAGGTCGAACGAGGTTTCCCCGCTCTCTTCGCCCCTCCCTCCCTCTCTCTCTCTCTCTCTGGCGTTTCCATGGTGGAAATGACCGGGACGAAGCCGCGCGCAACGCAGGCTGGGGCCGCGGGATAAATAAGAAGCGGGCGAGGAGAACGGAGAAGCGAGAGCGCGCAAACACATGGCATCGCGGATGAAGAAGAAAGATAAAGAGGAGCGTCGGAGCTGCGGGAGAACGCGGGGAAGGTTCAACGGAGGGTGACGCGGCGGCGGCAGCGGTGGCGAAGTAGAAGGAGGAGGACGAAGACGAGGGAATCGAACCTCTTTTCCCTTCGCGGAAGAGGCTAGGAGAGAGCCGCGAAACGCGGATTCGACAAATCGAAGTGTGCCCCCTCGAAGTGCGCGAGGAGCGGCGGGAGGGAGCTGCCAACCGGCGGGGTGAAACGAGGGGTCGCGGGAGACGCGAGACGACTGTGCAGGGTGGAATAAGAGCGAGAGAGGAAGAGAGGAAGGGAGGGAGAGAAAGAGAGAGAGAGAGAGAGAAAGAGAGAAAGAGAGATAGGGAAATAGATGGATAGAGAGAGGGAGAGATAGCGTGGGTGGCGGTGTGTGTGCCGCCTTCGACGCGCAGGCCCTATGCAAAATAGCAGGGCTGGTGGGGTGGCGAAGCCGTTGGAGACCCCCCGGAGCCGCGCGACGGGGCAAACAACCCCTTAGTTCTGCCGTAGTAGCGGCCGCAGACGCCCCCACCACGTGTGCGTGTCGCGCGAGACGCTTCTCGTCGTCGTCGTCGTCGTCGCCGACCGTCGTCGTACGTCGTCGTCGTCGACGGCAGCGCCACCTCCGAGACCGGAAATCCGCTCGGACACTCTCTTTGGCCCTCTCCCCCCTCGCCGTGGTGGTCGCGTGGCCAACCCCCGCGTAACAGTGGGCCTCGCACTGGCCGATTTCCGTCGACCGGTCTCCGCGAGACCGATCAACGCGGTCCGCCTCGCTCGCGCGAACTCTCTCTCTCTCTCTCTCTTTCTGTTTCTTTCCCTTTCGTACGTGTTTTCTCCAAGTGAAGGTCAGTGAACGTGTGATACGAAACGGGACTATTCCGCAGAAAATGCGACGGGACATTGTCGAGGGAAGGATGCGACGTTACGGGTAACTGAAGTTCGTCGCTGGCGGAATCGACTCCGAGCGAACGAGGTAAAGCCAGAGCGGAGACCACAGCGGCCCGGACGGACCGCTGATCACCTGGAGATCGGTTCGCGTCCGAGTGGACGATTAGTTCGGCTCGTAGTGAATCCTCGCCTCGCGGCTCTTTCTTTCCCTCCTCTCTCTTTCCCCCCTCTCTCTCTCTCTCACTCTCTCTTTCCCTCTCCCTCTTATTCATGAAGTTATTGAAATTGTTTTTTTTATGTTAACAAGCGCTTAAGGAGATTATATATTCTGGAGTGCTAAATAAATAATACTTTCTTTTCCATCTTTCTCTCTCTCTCTCTCTCTCTCTCTCTCTCTTGCAAGATACTCAACTATTTAGTTCTAGAGTGAGATCTTCAGATTTATTTTAGACTAGTCTATTTATGAAACTACTCATAAACTCACATCGTCATTGATCAAGTTCAATCTGTTCTTCTTTTGGCACCAGTTTTTCTCCACTTCCCACTTATTATATCTTAATTAATTTAATTAATTTCCATTTTATGATTGTTATACATATTATATTTCAAGAATAACTTTTACATCTTATTATGGCGCTTTAATCCCAGATAAATAATACTCGTTCTCTTATTTCTCGGCTTCGTTCAGTGAGCGAATTGCGGCAGGAGCGCGATTCAAGTTCAATGCGCGAATCAGCCCGATCGGAAATCGATGATGTCACGTCGGGTCTATGAGCACCGTAGTGGTAGTAGTGGTGGTGGTTAGTGGTTGGCGGTGGTGGCGGTTAGCTTTGGCCCTGTATCTTCTCCCTATCAGTAGACGGTAGGCGGTTATATTCGAGCCCAGCTGTATCGCACCCTCGTAAGAGCGCTCGGCGATGAAGACCGTGCACCGCTTCTCGCGCTTCGCGCATAAGGGGTTTCGGATTTATGATCGCGCGGAATACGAAGCCGGGACACACATTCAGAGATCGCCGATAACGTAAACGAGCAGTTAGAGCGGCCGTCTAAATTACTGGTTTGCTATCGTCGGCCGGTATCGCCACGGGATTTCGCTAATCAAGCCGACGAGGAAAAATTATGAGGAAACATCGACGCGCGAGCACGCGCTGCCGAGCGAACGAGCGAGCGATCTCTCGGTAGTCTCTTCGTCGCGTAACTTCCACTCTTTATTCGCTCATAAAATATGCATCCGCACACACGCGTACACCACACACACACGCCAACGCTTACGGCCGCTCGGCGCGCGGAACAAAAATGGAATCGCCGGCGCTCGGGACGAGCAATTAGCCGTGCGCGCGCGCGCGCGAGAGAGGCGTAATTAACGCGCTCGGCCGCGCCCGTAAATCCCGCAGGGACGCGATAATCGTCATCAAACACGCGGTCCGTTTCCACTCGATGATCGACGCTCGACCGGGCTTCCTCGAACAGACCTCGCTCGCGATCGCGGCTTCAGGCCCGACGACAGCGAGAGGATTCCGGCCTGAGAGTCCCCGAGATCCTCTCCGGAGGATACCCGGCGACGAAAGGGGCAGCGGGAGGAGAAGTCGACGGCACGCGAGATGGGAGGAGGGAAAGGTTAAAAATAGGTGGGGACGAGGTTGATTAATCGCCGATCAATTAACAGTCACTAGGCCCGGAGGCGGCTGTTGCGTCAGCCGCTCACAGCCCGGCAAGGCTCTCTCATTAATTAGTTATTAACGGCGCGCCGCGGTAATTACAGATGCAAATTGGTCCCCGCACCGCGCTACGCCCGTCATTATTTCCACGGCGATTTCGCAATCCCGCCGCCGCCGCGCCGCAAGATCTTCTCCCCCCCCCCCTTCCCGTTCCTCTTCTTCGCTGCCTCGACTCGGCTCGACGCGAGAACGCCGTGAAAAAGTGCGCGAAGGTGGAAGGTCGAGGTAAAGACGAATCGTCTTGGGACGGATCGAACGAGTCGCGGATTCAACATCGAGCTTTTCGAGAGAAAGAGACACGCTCTCTCTCTCTCTTTCTTTCTTTCGATGAAAATATTTCATAGGGAGTCTTTCCTACGTACCATTTTGTCCCAACAAAAACCAGTTACGTTGTTTCAAGCCTGTAAGTTTAGGAATGAGGCTGTTTCACGGGACACCAGGACACCTCTTGATTACGCAACGATCCAACATAAGAATTAATATTACGTATATTTACTGGAATTTGGTTCCAAGTATCATTTTCAAGTATTTGCAATATATCCAAATGATCGCTTATAGAGCTCCAATCTGTTATACGGAATTTTATAAGCGTTTAGATGCAAGTCGTTTAGATTGCAGGTACTCGCAACAAAATTCTCGTAAATATATGTAATATTCATTTTTATACTAGTTCGAGTCATAATTTTCTTTCTCCTTGTGAAACTATATAAGGCATGTGTGCTACATTACTATACACTATATAAAATATTTGTAATAATAATAATAATGAGTAATTTTTCTTTATTAACGGGAAAACCCGTTAGTATACATTACAAGAAAATCGTAATTGACAAACAATATTTTCCAGATCCAGCAGATCAATAGTTTAAGAAAAACAGAGAATGCAGCATAAAGTTATAACATATAATTTGTGAGTAAACTAAAGAGTAGAATGAAACATTTTAAAGTAATTGTAAAATTGTACGCATGCCGGAATTTTTAAACGCAGGTGAGGTACCATGAAAAAACTCCACAAAGTTAGATAATATATTCGCTGTCACATATACAAACCAGTGTTAGAATTAAAAGCATACTGTGTCCGATACTGTACGACGTAAAACAAAGGACATTATTTCAAAGATCTAGATGGAGCGTTTAATTTGACAATTTCCAAAATAGTTGGACAGTTAATGGTGTAATTTAAAGGGTTTAAAAAAAATAATATTATACAAAACTCTGCCCTTTTGCAAAGGCAACGTATTAAATCTTAAGATCTTATGATCATGCGCATGCGTGCGAACAATTCAACGGATATTTCGGATAGTGATATCTGGAAGCGAGAATTTATATTTCAGGGGCGCGAAGAGAGAGAGAGAGATGCGCGGGGGAAACCCAAGACGCGCCGTGCGTCAATGAGAGATGCTCGATGCGCGCGTGTCTCTTGATTGCACTCACACAAACTACACGTGCGGATAATACATTCAGACGTTGAGTATTTTAAGGGGACGGAGAAGACGCTATTCCACGAGCGGAGGGCGGCCGAGGTATAAATTAAACGGGTGGGGACGAATCGCTCATGAGCGACGACTCGCAGACGCGACGGAGACGAGCGGCGCTCGCTCGCTCGCTCGAGAAATTACCCGCTGTCCAGAATTATTTAAGGCAGGCGCGCGCGCGCGAACGAGCGCGTTTTCTTGAATAATGTGTAACTCGATGAGCCGAATCCGCGGCGCGGTTCGAGGCGGGATCCATCTTACGCTTATTGGCGAAATGCCATAAAACAAATGCGCGATGATGGGCGACCGAGGTGAAAGACGTATCGCGTCCGCTCGTATCGCGCTTGCGGATCCATTTATTCCGTCCGGTTATTTCGAGACTCGGCGCTCACGCGACGGATCACCGAAGGATTCCGCTCGCGCGCCTCTCGATATAAAAACGACCGCCGCTCGTCTCTCCCCACCCGTCGACCGATCGATCGACATGAAAAAATCACGCACGCGGCGGACATGCAGGAAGGTGGAATTTATTTGAGGTAATTCGCCCGATGGCGGAGCGCGGGGTGTTGACTTGTGATTTAGTGCTCGTTCTTCGGGAGGAAGATCTCTCATCTTAATGTCGTATTCGCGACTGCAAACAATTCTCAGATTTATCTCGGCCGACGACGCCGTGTTTCTCACCGCGATAATGATTTTCCGCGCGATGCGAGCGATTTCGAGTCGAGAAGTAGCCACCCGCGTGCGTTGACATCGACAGGAATCCCCCGTACATAGCGCCTTTTGCCACTTTTTCTTAACAAGTCCATGAAAAATTCGCTATCGTCGAAAATGCATCCATTATCCTGTCGGAAATTTCCAGATGGATTCGCACGGAAATCCAAAGAAACTCGTATAAATTCATATGGAGTATTATAAACCCATGTAGTAATCCAGCAGTTGTGTGAAAATTTATGTAGGGAATCATATGGATTGTTACTTAAGACTTGAGTTTTCGCCGTAAATTCAACGGGAGCAACCATATTCAATATGGATTTCCTATATATGGATTCCCATCTAATTTTTCTCAACAGGATAGAATCGCTTTTTTCTGAGCTGCTGTAGAATTTGTAAGATATACACGTCCTATGCACATTTTTCGAGAGACCTGAGAAAGTAAGAATAAGTGTTACTTTTTCGCTCAAATGACCTCAGTCACTCCCAGAATTGACAAAAAATCTCACTTCGGTCACTATTTTCATGTCCGAGAGATAACTTTTTATCACGTTCCGTCAAGAAGCGGTCACTACTTCATTTTTTCATCCCAATGACAATCACGAACAAAAAGCTTGTCCTATTCCCTAAGCACAGTGATATCAGAAATTTCGAATATGTAGTATCATTTCTGAACGTTCGTGCATCATGACTGAAATTAATTTTCCAAATGCGTGTGAAACCCGCCGGAATACCGTCGTTGCGTAGTACTCGTGTTGTGTGTCGTGCTGCGTCGTGACGAAGAAACGACTCGAACTACTGACCTTTCGCGGCCGGTACACGCGGTAGATATTTCCTCTTTTTCTTCCTTCTCTCTCTTTCTTTTTACAGCGAACACGGCGGCAACGAGCGCGCGCTCACACACTCTCGCACGCTTTCCATTTCTCCGTGGCTTCGCGTCCTTGCGTTCGTCGATCATCGTTCCACGATCTACGATCGGTCTCGGCGAGAACACGAGCCGCGCGCGATAATTACGATAAAACCGACGGCGAAGCGGCGCTGCGGACCGGAGTTAATTATTCAACGCCACGCGTGCGCGCCCACGTCGTGTCCTACAAAGGGAAATGCCTCGAGGCGATAGCCCTTCGATGGAGAATTTCGATGAAACGCGCGTCGACTAATGGAGGACGATGGGACGCGTAACGCACGCACACGTGTGCGCGCGCACACGCATGCTCGCCGGCGCGACCGATTCGACAGAAAATTAACGCTGGGAAACTGTCCTCGATCCGGGTCGATCGAATCCGCCCGTAGCTCGCGACGAATCGATCGAGAACTTACTCCGCGGACGACGCGTCATGCTGAATCTTATCCGTCGTTCGCTTCAGGATTCGCGCGCGGATTCGCACTCGCGATGAGTAGGCAAAGACCGGAGTTCATTGTCACACTTTTTATGTACTGATTAAACAAGATGTCTATGCGATGTATTTTGTAATATTATGTACACCTGAATGCAATTACATCATTTAGCGTTTAAATCAAAGGAAATATTAGTCTTATATATTTATATGCAAAACGGACATTTAGCAAAGTCGTACAAATGAACAGCTGACCTCATACTCAGGATTTGTTACACGTTTTTTACATATAAAAGAAGCAAGATATATATATAATTCCAATTTCAACGTTTTCTTTAATATTTTATGTTAAAGTTAATGATATCACATCAAGTCAAGGTGCAATTCTACCTCTATCTGTTTTTTGGTCGCGTTTTCGAGTCGTAAGAGCCGAAAAATAGCTGAAACCTTTACATTTATAAATATAATATAATCTCTTCATTTAATCAAATAACTCGGCTCTAACAAGAGCGCGCGTAACGCTTTCCGAAATCGCTCATGGCGTGGTAGCCGCCGCCATTCCTCGAGGGAAAGAAATTCTTCACACTGTGCGTGCGAAGAGGAACGTTTTCAGCGTTGATTCGCGCGTCGCGGCTTTACGACATCCTCGCGCAATCGAAGGGCCATCAGCGTGGAGATCGGTAACGATCGTCATCCTGTTGATTCGCGAGGGATCGAGAAGCCTCCGGAGGGGTTCGCCGCGGGCGGTCCACAAGTGTTCGTGGATTCCGCTGGATTCGAGGGTGGGCGGAGGGGGTGAAACCTCCCGCTGACGAGAGGGCAGGAAGCTGTAGCTTTGCCGGATCGACTACCAGCACGATGAAATCGGCTCGCCGGAGAGAGAAAGAGAGAGAGAGAAAAAGAGAGAGAGATAGAGCAGGGCGGCGGACGTAGGCGGCCATTCGTTGCTGTTTATTAATTCGAGGCGAGGCGAGATGCGTCCACTTTGTGAGCTTCGGTTGCTCGTTTCGCCCACGCGCTCGTCACTGTGTCTCTACTCGACATGCACACGCAAACACAAACACACACACATACACGCACATACACGCTTTCTTATGTGCGCGCGCGAACGATGATAATGCAGAACATCGCGAATAAAATACGTCTAGAGAGGCGGGGGTGGGCGCAGGGGACTGCGAAAAAGAGAAAGGGATCGGACGAGAGAGAGAGAGAGAGAGAGAGTATCGTGAAATCTTGGAAACTGCGGAATGAAGTTTTTGAGAGCACTGAATAGCGCGCGCGGGGGTGCGGATGAGCCGGGAGGCGTCGTATCGTAAAAGCGATGATAAAGGCCTCGCTATACTAACATGTCGCTGCCGCGGTTTTTTACTAGCCACGGGGATGGCGGGTGGTGACGGTGGTGGTGGTAGTAGTGTCATTTTATCGCCGGCGGGTGTAATGCAGCATCCGTCAGCTAATCGCGCCACGGTTATTTTGGGCTCGTTAATAATAACGGCTTTATTTATGCGGCACGAATTATCATAAGAAAGAACGATTAACGACGTTTCGTAGATGCATACATTACGTGTCCGGATGATGTCACCGATGAGAGAGAATTTGGGAAATCACTTTGCCGGGTGTATATTTCACGCGGTTGTGGAGGCCACGGTGTGTCGCGCCTATGCGACATTCAGCCGAGGACTCGTCGAGCTTTGGAGTTTAACGTATTAGCGCGCGCCGCAGCGCGATATTAATTACGAAAACGATTTTTTCCCGTCGACAGAAGGAATGCGTGAAGTCGCGCGTCTCCGTGTCCTCTCCCGTTTCATTTAAGCGACTATAAATTTTCTCAGGTGGAATTTGGCGAAATTCGAGGACACGGCGCCCGCGAAGAGATCTCAGTGGTGTTCTCTAAATACCGACACCTCACTTTTATTTTATCAGCGACTCTCAAAGCTACAATTATATCCGCCTGAGGTTTCTTGCGAGAGCAGCGATATATTATGCGGCGATGAAACGTTAATTGCAGGATCAGGCGCGTAAGGAAGCTACCGCGTCAGTCGCTCAGCTACCATATCTTCATCCGTAAACTGTCAACGTGGACAATTTTTGCGATCTAATTGGGATTTCAATTTCCCATAATAATTGCGGATTTTAATTGGGGATCTACGTAGGTTCTAGTTGGATATATAACGTTTCAAACATACGATTCCACACGGCAGACAATGCTGTTGAATCAATCGGATTTTCAACAGTGCGCGTAATTGGAATAAATCTTCTTGATTCAATAGCGATATCTTTGAAACTAATATTTTATTTGTTAAAACCGAACATAACACAGTAGTTTTAATGATATTTCTCATTGAATCAAGAAGATTTATTCTAATTACGCTACTATTGGAGAAAATTGTATTAATTCAACGTCATTCTTTCCGTATAGTGAGAAACATAAACGGATCCTTGTTCGATCATCTCCATCATGTCTCCAATTTCTCCTGGTTTTGTTAAACATAGTAATGTTAAAAATATAATCCCGTTTACTAATCTCCTAATCTGATATTCGGTCAAACTGTCTCAAACTCGACTCTGGCGATGACAGACACGTGGCATGAAGTTGCAGCGCATAGCCAATAAGTATCGCGAGAAAGAAACTACATCCCATATTTGTGATAAGAATCGGAATCTGTGAGACAACCTATTCTCGGACAACTTTGGATATTCCAATCGGAATCTATCATAGATTACTTATGCTGTATCTGGAAAAAACTGGGAAAGTATACCTATGGTTACGTCATCGATTTTTCGTCCGAAACCGAATCGTGCTAACTTGAACGAACAAGCAGGAAAATTCGGCACGATTTGACTCACCGGGATCTGTAACGTTCGATGATGCATTCCTCTTTCCTGGCGCTGGACGACATTAAAAATAACTGTCCAAAGGCATCCGCGCGTTAAACCACCCACCCACGTTCCGTCTCACGTTACGATCGCGTATCTCTTTTAACGCGGCGAGAAATCGCCCGGCCGATATCCGAGCGTCGTTACGCGCAGCGTTTTTCATTTTTTTCTTCTTTTTTTTCAGATTTCGCAGGAATGTATCGTATCGACGGAAATAGCCGTCCGCGCCTCTCGGTAACCGAAACAACTGTGGCGACCGAGCAAATCGCATTTATTACAAGGAAAATAGAGCGAATTTCTTCGCTCCGACTAAAATTAAGTCCCACGGACTTTGACTAGCTCGCTTATCATGTTCTCTTTTTGCCTCGTTTTTTTCCCCCGTTTTCACAATCGCTGCGCAAAATGTCATCTCCTACGGCACTCCGCTCCGTGACACTCTCGTGGTCACTCTCGGAAGTGGCGATCTGCGCGTTTCGATTGTTTCAACATTTTTCAGGAGTAACTCGTCGATTTTTCGAAGACGCGATGTTCATTGGAACGAGCCGTGAAAAAAACAAATATGGGACGTTTAGCGAACGTGTGCACGTGGCCTCCGCCGCATAATACGGAGAGAGGTTCACGATTCTATCCTGAAGGAGAGCGAGAATCACCGTCTGAGCCGTAAAGCTTAAAAAATATCCCGATCGAGACGCGCAGCGGATAACGAGGTCGGACCTCGGGGGCACCTTCCATGCCCGGGGAGAGACATCGATGGTTATTATGGACAACACCATGGGGACCCGTAATATGGCCGTCGCGTTGCTGTAGGTCCGCGAGAGCCCTTCCCCGGCTCCTTCATCTCCTCCTCCTCGTCCACGCGTCGCGTCTTAACGGCTGTAAAAAAAATCATTCTCGCGGCGGAGGACATGTAAATTTATGAAGGCCCCGGGGCCCTACGTTTGCCCGCCTTTGCACGCTCGCCTTACGTCCCTGCGGCCGCATTGTTATGCTAACAATTAATTAATGTCGCTTTAATTGCATCGGCGCGTCACGCTCTTCCTCCCAGCCTCCCTCGCGCTTTACGCCCTCCCGTCACTCTTCCTGCCCGGCGACGATCTCCTTCCGTCTCTTCTCGGCGACATTAATGCGACGGGAATTATGCTGATCAAGACGAGATCCGTTGTTTCTCCCACCGTCCATTGTTGACGTACGGGCGTTTGAGGAGCCACGAGAAGGACTCGGAGTATTTTTCTCCGACCCCGCGTAGGAGAGCGCCGATTAGAAACGCCGCCCTCGAGGCGCGTATTGTCTCGCGCATTGTGCGGATCGCGCCGGCTCTACATTGTTGCGGCTTGATTAATTGTTGTCTCGTAATCAGGCGTTTTCGGGCATCAATGCGGGTTCTAATTAAGGCCCGCGTCTGGCATTCGACCGTTGCCTTTTCGGTGTTCCGAGAGCATCGAATACGACGGATAATTCTGCGTAGAAAATTTCTTGGGATGTAATTGGGATCCAGCCCGATTTCGCAAAATAATGATGGAATAATGTTGGTTCCGGTTAGAAGTGTAATGTTTCAAACACACGTTCTAAGCGGAAAACGTAAGCAGACGCTTCCGACGTTTACCTGAAACTGTTTCTAGGTTTTCGTTTTGCACTACGGTGGAACAAAATACACGAAAGACTTCAAGTATTTACATTTTACAAATATATATATATATATATATACATACATACATACATATATATATATATATATATACATATATATATATATACATATATATATATGTATATATATATCTCTCTTTGTCTTTGTCTCTTTCTTTTACAGAGGGCCACGTGGCGCGCTCGCGAATCTTGGCATCGATCTCCGTCGCGTTCGTACGCGAGTGGAGCGAGAAATCGCGTGAACGGCCGCTTACCCAAACCATCTTCGTCGCCAAGAGCTTGAAGCCTTTCTCCTCGAAGCGCTGGATGATCTTANTTGTATATATATATATATATATATATACATACATACATAGGCACACACGCTACGTGCGCGATTTTTAATCATAGTAACGTGACAAATAGAACTCAATTTATTAACCTCCTTATCTGATATTCAAACTGTCATTTGATTCTGGCGGTGAAGCAAGCCGCAGCGCGCAGCATAACAGCATCGCGAAAAAGAGGCTTCATTTCATGTTTGGGATAAGATTGAAATTCTCAATCGCAGCGGTATAACTTATTTTGAATATTATAATATCGGAGTCTATGCTATACGCTTAATTATTCACGTACTCTTAATAGTACTTTCAATATTAGCTTCATTCATTTCCGAATGACGCGGATCCGATATGTTAAATGCAAAATAACACATCCGCACGTGATTAACGATTTCTGATGCGCGTTTGCTGATCGATCTTTCTGTTGCAGGACGTGAGGAGGCCCGAAGGAGCGTAGATGATTTCTACTGCCTGCGTCCTCGGTAAGTCGAGCGATTAATATAGAGGGCGCGCATGAACGAGCGCGTAAAATGTGTCACGCGCGAGCACGCCAGGGGGTCTCTTCATTCGTTCGCGGTCCCTCGTTCTCGCCCGCGTACGCGGCTAATTATACACGCGCGGCACCGCGAATGCCGTAACTCCGGATACCGGATGCGTCACCGAAATGTTTAACAGCTCTGCGCGCGAACGAGCGAACGCGCGAACATTAACGACCGCGCTGCCGTCAGATTCCGCGCTATGAGCATTTTATCGGCTTCGCATCTCTCGCTTGTTCTTTCTCTCTCTCTCTCTCTCTCTCTCTCTCTCCACCCTCGCAGCACGCAAGCTGGCTATCTTTGGTCGCATGCGCCATCGAGCTGAACGGATCTCGCCCTCTCGACAGAAAAGACGTCCGATTCACCCGGTCGATCCTCGATTGTCATTGTGAGAATTTCATTCCTCGCCATTAGGGTCGACGAATTAACGAGTTTTCGACGTACAACATCAATCTTCTTTCAATTTATATCCAAGAATTTACGTTATAACTTACTTATGCGATTTTCAACATTATGCGTACATATGCAAAGCCAAAAATCACATAACTCTTGATCCAGGAAATGGTGTGGCATAATACATGACGCTGACTGCTCCTCGCCATACAAAAGGCGATTTGCCGGATAATCATTCCGTTATGAGTACCGATATCGCCCGGGTACCTCGTCTCGGGAGATATTTCACGCTTAAATCTATGAGTTCGACGTTTTACGACATTCGTATTACCGTGAGAGTAACTACGATAATTACCATCGGCGATGTTACAGGACCGAACACGCGCACGACAGAGAGAGAGAGAGAGAGAGAGAAAGAAGAAGATTCTTACGATCCTGGCGCGGCGTAAAAACGGCTCAAGCGTCTCGAGCGAGACTTCGTAAATCGCCGCGGCCGGAAAGTTCCGTTTAACCGGGCGAATACCGTGGCGGAGTCGCCGAACTATGTGTATCTATAATCCGCTCGATGAATTTCAATTTACAACTCCGGTTCCCGCGGGCGTAAACATTGGCGAGACCATAAAATTCCCGGCTCGCGCGATTACGGCCCGGAGAAGAGTCGTTCACGCTCGCCTTCTTCCTCTCGCCATTAACGAGAGCACGCGTGCATTCCCCCCGCGCGCATCTGCATTCGCACTGCCACTAAAACCGACCGAATCTCCCCCCCCCCCCNCCCCCCCCCCCCCGCATGTTCGCCGAGGAGAGAAAGCGGTCCGGATCGGAGGAATAATTAGCAACCGACCGTTTCTCGGCGCATTCGTTTTGCCGCGGCGCGCACACGCCGCTCGTTCGCGTTTTACTTTACGATATTACAAAACGAGCAGCGCTAATATCGATCGATCGATCGGCCGATCGCGCTCACGGCGGCGCGATATCGCCGCCACGGTTAAACGCGGGTCGCAACCGACCGACAAATTAATTAACGGCCGATCGTAACTCCCGCGCGCGTCGACGCCGGAGTTAAGCGACGCGATCGACGCGCGTTGCGCAACTCCGCGAGTTGATTAATGAATCGCCCGCTGATTAATGAATGCAAATGACTCGCCCTCACTCCTCCCTCCGCTCTCTGTCGGCGGACGCGCCAGCGAGAGCGTATAGGCGAGCGCGAGAACGTTGCCAGCCGCGGTTTTTCGGTGCGACAAACGCGGATCGATCGGTCGTTAAGAGTCACGAGGAGGGTCAGCACGGGCCTCCTCGGTTTCCGCGCGTCGTGTCGATGCGGCCTGCAAGAGAGAAGAAGCGAGGAGGGTAGGCGAAAGGGAGGACAGGCAGGCCGGACTGCCTCCTCTTCCCCATAAATACGGATTTAGTCGCGCGGTTTACGACCGAAAACGTGTCGAGCCTCGCGAGCGGAGCCGCGCCTAAATTATTAAAGTCGTAAACGATCGAAATCGTCGTTAAGCGCGGCGCGCGCGCGAAGAAACCCATCGGGGCCCGACCTCCTTCCCTCTCCGTGGCGGAGGATCGTTTTCCTCGAGGTTTCATTGTTAGGCCGCGTTATAGGCGAGTCTCGATAACGCGAGGCCGCGATCCGTCGTCCGACGCGACTTCTGCGAAGCGTCCGTGTAGATTAGACTCGAAGACGCGGTAAGGAGACACTTACGACGGATAATCACGCGGTGAGTGCGCGTGCCAGACGTCTTGCCGAGCGAGAGAGAGAGAGAGAGAAAGAGAGAGAAGTGATTTTTAGCTGCTTTTATTCCGACACCGGAGAAAAATCGTTTCTTCCTGTCCGCCGGCTGTAAGACGTTCGCCCATCTGGTGTGTGTAACGAGGACTCCGTGTCCTTCGTAATCTGACGTTTACGCAGGATGCTTATACAATTTTACTGCGGTTTTGTGGAAGAGATGTTTTATGAACAGAGTGCGATTAACGTAGTGGAGAATATATAGTAAAAAAAAGAAAAACATTTTGCATTCGCGTTAACATATTTTTTATACGTTGTTAACATGTTTTTGTGTTAAATTGTTTAAATATTCCCGTGTTAATTTAACGTATTGGCATTAAATTAACACAGGAATATTTAAAAAAATGTATATAATATAAACACAATTGTTTATATTATCTCAGTATTTTGTGTTGAGCATATATAAGTTCGACACGTGTAAATGTTACAATAACACATTTCAGAGTCGATTAATACATTATGAATGTTAATTTTGCCGAATCATTGTATCATTAGTGCAAGGCATTAATAAAGATACTTGTGAAATATGTGTTGTAGGAAGGCAAAAAATTTCCAACGAGGTGTGATTAACGTATAAAGAGAGAATAATAGACTGATATAATGGACTGATTAACGCGTAGGCGATGAATCGTGTCGGATCTCCGCCGAACGGATGATTCAAACAAATAAATGCGAATGCGGGACATTAGCATATTAGCCGCACGTATGGACTTATCCGGGTTTGCGCAACATTTGCCGACCATAATCGCCACTGTAATTACCTTACTAGACCGTCGTCACATTTATTTCTGTAGATGCAAAAAGCCCGAAACACACAACGTCACGTCACGTCACCGTGATAGGGAGAGTAAGAGAGAGGGAGGGATGGAGGGAGAGAGACAGAAAAGAGACGCGGAAAAACGTTGGTGTGCTGCACGTGGTAAGAAACGCGATTAAAATTTGTAATTAAAATCAGTCGTGGTATATTACCCGCGGACAATGTAGTCGGACGAATTGCGGCGCGGCCGGCGGCGGCCGCTCACGGAGATGCGTTGCGGCGGGCAAAAGATTTAATTGCTACATAATTGCCCGTTATTATCCGATGATTGACGCGACGTGTTTTATTGCTGTTGCATCTCGCGCGCGCGCACGAGCGTGCGATAAGCGCTCAAATTAAAACACGGTTACGTAACCGCGGCCGAGTATCGGTGGTGTTGTCCGAACGCGTACAGAGAACGAATACACCACGTAGCGTATCTTAAAATACGGGGACTCCGCTTCCCGTTTAGCCGTGGGATATAAAATATGAAGCGCCGCGGCGATCGCTATAAATATCTTCCCCAGGATTTCCTTATAAATAGAACGGGAATAATTCAGTTGCACCTTCATGCACCGTTTTACACGGCTCCCTCGCGTTAAACGAGCTACACCCCGTAATGGCGTTTAAGAGTCCTCTCCTTTGTCGGGCCTCGTTACTTTGTAATTTACTGCCTCCCTTTGAACGTCGCATTAAAGATTTTCTCGCGGCACGGGGCGCGAGAAAGAGAATGCAGGATCGCGTGTAACGATGATACATGCAAGCATATCGCTTCGCCGTATCAAAGCGGGAGAGAGAGAGGGGAAGAAAAAAGAGGGGCGGAAAGGGGCAGGACGCGAAAAAAGCATTCGTGTACATGTGTGTGTATGCGCGCGTCGTCAGGAGAACCGACCACCCGGTTGTTTTTCGACGGCGATCCCTCCGCCGCGCGAGTCGAAACGCGTGTAACGAATCGCTGTCGCGAAAGAGAAAGAGAGAGGGAGATAGAAACGACGATATTCTCCTCTCTCTCCCTCTACGGTCCCTCAAATCTCCCTTGTTTACCGAAGAACCGCGGAGAATTGCGGCGGTAGTTGTCGCGCGATATTCGAGTAATTATCAGCGGCGAATGCGAATTTATTCCGGAATTAAGTCTGCATAAATTTATGAGAGAGACGCCGCTCTCCCGTGCTTTACACGAATAGACAGAGATACCGACTCGGCGCGAGGGCTTCGCGATGATCTCTTCCTCTCGGAAAGTGCTCCCCTCCCCTCTCAGAAAGAGGAACGAACAAGATGAAAAAAGTGAGAGAGAAATGTCATCGAGCTTTCCGGCGCACCTGTCAGATCCTCGGCACGTTTGAGATTAGAACCGATTCCGGGAAGAAGGGAGAAGCTGGAGAACCGCTTAGAGAGGCCACGACGAGCCGCGAAGATGCATGTCGGGCTACCGCGTCACGTATCGGAGATAGGCGGTACGCACTAGGTGGCTGACTACAAAGAAGCGAAATCAATTTGCAATTTAAATCCGTCGGCGTACGTGCCCGCGGGTCATCCGATTGCCGCGCTGCGTCGGGCCGCGTCGATGATTTCGCTGAACTTGGATAGCCACGATAACGGCGAGGTGAGATCCGGACGAGATCGAGAGTCGTTCGACTGCATTTCAAAGCTCGCGCGCGCACGACGGATCCGCGAGGTTCCTGACCCCCCGGGCGTCTCCTAGACGAGAGACGACGGCATCCCCGCGGACGTGCCGCACCAAAGTGAGAAACTTCTCGATCGATATCGCCGATTTTACCAATCAGCTGCCTGCGTATCCCCGCGTCGGCGAGCGTATCGTCGGACGATCCCCGGTTCTCCTTGCGTCACGATATATCACGCGCGCACAAACATATACTGCGTTCGCTCGTTCGTATTTCTTTCTTTCCTCCGATCGCCGATCGCCGCATCGAGGTAATTCTTAACGATCGCGGCGATGTACGGGGATTTCTACCAGGGACACTCGCGTGTGAAACGAGATTGTGGAGTATTTTTCTCGTAAAGTATCGATAGTTATGCGCGTCTATATTCGGTGTTGTAACAGCTACTTTTCTTTTGAAGTAATTAAGTACAGATGTAGTATTAACCATTAGTAGATTATTAACCAGTAGATATGTGTATTAACCGTTAACTTACCTAGTATCAGTATCGTCACTGTTGTAACAGATATATTTTTTGAAACAGCTAGATGCAGATCTAGGTAGTTAAAGGGAAATATATCTTGTACAATATTTGCCAAATTTTTACAGATTAGCTGCCATGCACTTTAATCGTTATTGGAAATTGTGTATTTTACACATCAACTTTTGGTCAGTGACCTTGTATTTTTTTTTTTTTAATAATATTTCTATAAATCTCTTTTATCGTCTCTTCGTTGTTCATTAAAATCGTAAGAACAGTTTGGTCACTAGAAATAAATGCGCGAATGCTAATCTTTCTCTAATTTTGCATATGTGTAGAGCATTTCCGAAATCTGATGAGGCGCAACCTCGCAAACTCGCGCATTTCGCGATGTGTTAATAAGAGTCACGGCGTCGATTTCGCTCATCCTCGACGTTGTGCGCAAAACCGCCACCCGCGGGCTGCCCGGAGGGCGTCCCTCTAATTTACGTGTCGCGGGGACACCGAGTAAGCGCCGGCTCGCGATAAGAGACGGCAACACGACACATTCTTCGCTTTCATCCTCGGAGAAGACGCACACGAGGAGAGAAACGAGCTGCCTTCCCTGTCGACACGGAGACGATTCAAACAAAGAAAGGGGCGGCCACCCTTCCTGGCTCGCCTTTTCTCGAGTAATGCCATTCCTTATGCATCCGTAACCCTCCCCGCCGACGCTCCCTCCGCCCGTCGTTGTCGTCGGCATCTCTCTCTCTCTCTCTCGCTTTGTCTGTCTCTCTATCTCTTTTTCTCTTCGCGTTCCCTCGTATTTCTCATCTTCCTCGCTGCCTTCTCCTTTCTCTATCCCCCCCCCCCCC
>NW_014555320.1:295317-317643 GCF_001313825.1 Dinoponera quadriceps
CCCCCCCCCCCCCGTACCCCCTCTCCTTCGCGACTCACCCCTATGTCGATATTTCCCTATCGATTGATCCGCAAGGAGGCACCCCTCTCCCCCCGTCCTCCCTCTGTACGGTTCTCCTTTATCTCTCTTTTCCTTCCATTCGATCCTTTTCTTTATACGACGAGCGAGCCCGTCTCCTAACCCCCTTTCCTCTCTCCCTCCGCTCCTCTCTGTCTCCCCCGCTTCGCCGTACTCCTCTTACTGCTGTTTCTCTGCTTTCCATCCGAAGCCTCCGGGCTCTTTCCTCCGCTTATTCGTCTCGATGTTGGTTGTACCGGAGCATACCTGCGCCGCGTTTTCAGACACATATTCACAGGATTAAAATAGTCCCAGTACACATAACGTCACAAAGCCGCGCTCGTACGTCCCTAATAGAGAATCGAAGAGAAAGATGAATAGATAGATAGATAGAGTTATGTGCGTTTATTATTGCCGTAGGACCTTGCCCCATACCAGTATTTAAAAAAAGGATATACATTGATCACTTGGTGCGCGAAAAATAACGAGAGTTTCTAGAAGTGAACAAAAGTTGTAAAGAATTGGGAAAAGGGTATAGCATAGAGAGAGAGAGAGAGAGAGAGAGTGAGAGCCAATGCAAGTAGAAAGCGAAAACGAATCCACGAATTTCACATTAAATTACATTATTCGGGTTTTAACTCGCCGTAATGGCGGCTGAAAATCATTAGATTAATCCGGTGAAACGGTTAAGCGCGCTCGAACATAAACGACGACGAAGCTTCACGCACGACCGCTGATGCCTAATGTGATTAGACGTGGTCCCCGTCAAATTTACGTTCGTCGCCGCCGGATTCCCGGAGACAATTGCACAGAAATCGGTTGGCAGGTGGCGGCCGTCCGTTTCATCCCGCGACTCCGTCCCCATCCGAAGAGCAGGGCGGATGGCAGAAATATCGAGTTCGAAGGGTCCCTCTGAAAACGGTTCGATCGGTTCGATCGGGGCCCCTTCCGACCGGAGCTTTGCCCCTTTACATAATGTTTCTCACGTCACACAGACAAAGGGACGCAAATTCCACGTGAAAAATCCGCTCCAATGTCGATATGCGTTTCTGCGGCTCGCGAATGCGCGCGTATATCTATGTGTGTGTCACAAAGAGGCCCGCATACTCACACGCGCGTACACGTTTGTGTGCGTGCGCGCTTAAGTGAGTGAGTGAGTGAGTGCGAGAAGGCTGGCAGCTACGCCGTGAAATCAGTTACGAAATCACGGGGTCCCATTGCCGCGGCGATCCCCCCGTCCCAGCCTCCTCCCTCGGCCTCCGCGGGGTCGATCATTAATTTGTAACGAACCGGCGCCGCCTGTTATTATCCTACGGTTACGCGATCACGTGATTACACGCGCACGCATCGACGCGCCAGCTTGTCTCCCTCTCTCTCTCTCTCTCTCTCTCTCTTTCTCTCTCGCCCGGCTTCTCCAGCACCGACGCCAAAAATTGCCGGATTTTCGGGGCGGTTTGAAGGATTTAGCACAGCGGAGCTCTGGCAGCCCGGTTCCCGGGGATGCGGACGAGGCCCTTAACTCGAAAATAGCGTACGTCGAATTTCGCGAGGCGATGAAGTGAAATTAGACACTCTCGCTCACGCGCCCAGCGTGTTCTTAATTCAGAGGTCTACTGGATTTGAGACCGGGTAAATTATTCGTTTTTTTTCCCGCTTCTGTAAGAAAAGAACGAGATATCCGCCAATTGAAAGTGGAATCTAGCCAATAATTCGCCACAAATTCTGGCTGCTGCCTAGAAACCGGTCAGTTTGATCGACGCTTATTTCGGAAGTAACTAGATAGTAAAACTCTAGCTAGTTCTCCCAAGTATACTGAAAAAAGTGCTTCCGTTCAAGTAATATTTACTTGATCCATGTAAAATGGTTATTCCGATCTCTTTGACAAATATTTACTAAAAGTAAGAATTTAATTGACTACATATATTTTCTCCGTATAAGTATAATGTAGACATTTATTTGTACGTATTAAGACAATTGCGACAAATATTAAATTCATAATATTGAGAGCAGGATTTATTTTTAGAAAATATCGGACGAGAAAATCTAAATCTAAAGCTACAAGTTTTTTCAATGAAAAAAAAGTGTTATATAATTTTACTAAATATTCTCTAAATTTTTAGAGCTATTTTACATTTACATTCATTTACAGTAATTCATTTACAAATTAAGATATTGCCGTATTCAAATACTCACTACAAGCTTTTAAAATATATTTAAATTGATATTGCTTGATTTAGGAGACTGAAAACTGTTAATTACGTTTACTTAATTCTAGCACTTTTTTCTACATAGAAAACAAACCACAACTTGGACAATAACTATCCAATAATAATAATAATTAAACAGAAAATTATGTTTAGATGAAATTTGTCAAAAATAGATTAGTAAATGCTAGCTAGTTCCTAGTTAGCAATCAGTTTTTGCCGGTTTTTTGGAGATATCTCTACTCGGGGTTCTCTGACACTTTCGAGGAAACGCTGGAGAACGTCGAATTCTCCCCTGTATCGAAACTGACAAGTTCGAGGGACAGTATTGCTCGTAACGCTCGTGTCGATAAGGTTTCTCGCGACTTCTGAGCAACTCGCGCGACTCGCTACCCCGGGATACACGACTCGAATTCGCGATCCGTCGCGATTTAATTAGAGCCGCAATCTCATTCGGCTGTAAATCTCTCGCCCGTTGACCGATTACCGCGTTTCTCCCGGTAGAATCAATTAGCCCGGCGTGAGAGAACACCCGGCTTGAATGGCTCGAGAGAGCGTGAAAGAGAGAGAGGGAGTGAGAGACGGCTTCTCGAACCAGACGACGGGAGGAATTTCAGCCGGTGTCCGCCTCGCGCGAGAAGAAATGATCAATGGTGAACGAGACTCTCCGGGCGATTAGCGAATTCGATCGGCAAGCCGTGCAACCGTGCCCCAGGTCGAGCCAACTATCGATCGGCTCTTCCCGGAAGGTAGGGGTCGTCGTCGTGTAATCCGCCGTCGTCCGCCCTGAAATGGAGTTATTTCGACTTGGGTTTCGATCGTCTCCACTCGACACGGCATCGTCCCGCGTCGTGTCCTGTCCGCAATCGAAAAGTTAACCGTCGGAAACGCGCCCCGACGAATACTCTCGACCACCCCCGCCCTCCCCACCGTCGTTCTTCTCCGTCGGAAAAGGACGACCGCACTTTTCCCTTCGCCGTCGTGAAACCGCTACCGCCGGCTCATCGCGTCCGTGCATTCACGTGCCCTCGTTTTGGCGGTCGAATTCGCGCCGGCTGATTTTTATGCGGGGCTGCGGCGTCTCAAGGAGAGAAGGGGGAGGAAGGGAGGGTGCAGAATTCGCGAAGCCCTAAGTAGAAAAATATATTAAAATCTAACCAGTGACTAGCCAGAAATTCTGCTTATTGCCTAGAAGCTAACCTGAGTAGAAAACCAGAATCTCTCCAGTAACCTTTCAGTAACCGAATAGAAAATCACGTTTAGATGAATCTAGAACAAAAACTAATCAGAAACCAATCGGGCCGAACAGATCAGAAATGCTATCTAATTTCTGGTCAGTAGAAACTCGGCGCATCCTGGTTCTTACTTGCCGACCAAAAACTAGCCAGAAGCTGGTCGGACTAAACAGATTAACAAATGCTAGCTAGTTTCTGACCAGAATAGGGAAGACCGGGGTTAGTTGGCTGAAGAGGTAATTTGGCAAATTATTTTTGCTACTTTCCAACAGATTACGGGATCGAGCGAGCAGAGATTTCAAACATGTCAAAGACGTTTATGAGATCCTTGCCCGATTGTGCAACCTGTTAGGAAACAACAGAAATAATCGATTCAGCCCAGCTTACCTCTTTAGCTAGTCCCGGTCTCTCCTAATCAGTTTTACCCAGAAACATATCTACTCGAGGTGGTTGCGTGCGAACGACCGCGTATGCGAGAGAATGAGTCTGATTTCCGCCGATTCGGGTAATCGTGCGCGGTGAGAATCGGCCGAGAATAGCCGTCACATTGTCATGAGACCGGCGGCGGAAGGTGGGGCGACGCGCATTGACGTATGTATCGGAGTAATTAAGCGACGACCCCCTCCGGTAATTCCATTATCGCCGTAGTCCGCTCAGGCCGCGGGAAATCCGATTAGCCGCGATCGACGCGACGTTGCATTTAAGCCCGTACGTGAAAGACGCGCGTGTAAGATTCGTGGTGTTTGGCGCTGCCTCTCCGAGGCTGATCGATGACGAATACCTCGGCCCGGACTTTGTTACGATACGTCCGATATTCTTTTTTCTTCCCCGACGAATAAATCGTCTCTCTCTCTCTCTCTCTGTCCTTCTATTTCTCTTTTGTCTCGTCGCTCGACTAACGACAATCTTTTACTCGTGGCCTATTTAAGCGACTTCTTAATCTCGCTTTTTACTTACTTGTGTTAATCCTGAAACTACAAACGACGTTATAGACGCCCGGTCGCGCGTTCGTCAAGTAATGACGTGTATTAATAGAATTTCGAAATCCTCGCGACACATGTTATCGTCTCGTAAATTCCGTCTCGCGCGCGCGCCCGGTATCGATGTTATAATTAAAGCCTTCGATATCAGTCAATACGCGCGTTCGCACGCGCAACGGGAGTGTGGGCATAAATTGTTACGCGTCGGAACAACTACGGAGGCGACGCTTTGGTGCTGTGACATATATATGTATATGTATATACATTGGAAATTTTATATTTAGAGTGTACCATTAGCGTAGTACGAATGCGGGAGGGTAAGGGAGAAAAGAGAGAGAGAACACGTCGTTTCTCTCGTGCAAACAATGTGTACGTAGCGGTGGATTCATTTCACGCGACAAACGGCGGGAACATTCCGGGAAACTGAGCCCGACCGTAATTAACAGTTGGCGCGACGCGACGTTTAATTGCAATAATGACGATAATTACTGGCGAGGGTAGCGCGCCACGAGGACCGACGTCATTCGTCGGCGTCACGACACGACACATGTTAACGGCAATTTGTTGCTAACATTTCGCTTCGTGTCATCGAGAGCGGCTCGCGTGATCGTCACGATCGATAGAAGACCGAGATAAGATCGTCGATCCGGCGCACGCCCCGCGGTCATGCGACGCCGTAGATTTCGATCGGACTCGCGGCATCTCGAAAATTCGCGCTCGCCGATCGCCGCTGTCGCTCGCAATTAGCGCGGCTTTGCCGCATCGATTATGCGCGTCAAGCTTTCATGTGTGTATGTGTCTCGTGTGATAATCTGATTATGTTCTTGCTGAGTCTTGAAGGAAGACTTGTTCCAGATTTATTTAACATTCCATTATTTCAACATTTCACCCTCGATTTTAATTTTTAATTTCAGTCAACAATGGTTAATTGTGGAATTTAGTTGCGAATGGAATGTGTGAAAAATCAGCAAAAATAATATAATTTAATAAAAATTAATGTGTGTGGGTAAAGGTCGGTATTCTTAGTAAATTATTTACGATTCTTGATTCAGACCATAATTCATTACAAATTCATATTCATGGTCCGTTGTTCGGCTCTTTCTATCAGCATTTCTTTTTGTATGAAATAAAATAGGTATAAATTGACGAACATTCAGAGATTTATGAAGTTATGATTATTCGGCAAATATAAAATGAACTACGAACGGCAGCCTAATTTCGACTCGAGTATCTTTTTATCCTCGGTGAACTCGTTAAGAACTTCCGTTAAAATCGGAAGCTTCTTGCACGGAGAAGAATAATTTGCTGGCGCAGCAAAATCTGTCAGTTACTATATGGACAACAAAACGATTTGTTAAGAATACTAATTGCCGTTCGCTAAATTATTTTGCTGAATTTTACAAATTAGTTTGCTGTAAGAACAAATTAATAAATGTAGACAAACACAATTTTGCACAGCAAACAAAATAATGCAGCAAAGATAATTTTTTACAAGGAAATTAACATGTCCTAAGGACAGATTCACTTAGCAGAATTTTTCTATCTCGGCAAGAAAATTATTTCTGCTCTACGAATTCACTGATTTGGTTATACCAAACTAAATTTTATTAGCAACGAATATGCAGTGTAGCAACGGTGGTTTCGCCATAATGAAATGATTTTTCTCCGTGTGTATAATAAATATATGCTTTAACACACTTTGAAACATACGATATATTATTGTTCGCGCCTCAGCTTCCTGATTCAACATTCTGACTGCCGGTTGCTCCGTCGTGGCACTAACACGTCAGCGACACTACCACCTGTGCACTCGTGCAAATACGTCTCGATCAGAGAGGAGACAATCAAAGGTCGCGCGAGTCAATCAACGCGATGCCGACGAGAGCCCGACAGAATATTTCAAGACGAAATATTTTCATCATCCGACGACAAGGAACACTTACGCGCACCGATGTCGCACACGCGTTCCACGGAGATGTCGCTCGCCGGCTCGACGCACAATGTAAACACTTGGCCGCGAAAAAGCGCGCGAAAGTACCGAAACAATGTGCAAAAACAGCGAAGTCGTCGTCAATCAGCGACCGTCGCCGGCCGCCAGTGAACGGCCGCGAGATGACAACAATGAACGCGTTCTCAAAACATTCCGGACCTTCAAGGTGGTCGAATGTACGCGCGGACTTTCCCGGGCGTTCCATTGCGCCTCGAACTGGCGAGTGATCCGCATACCGTTGCGTATGTGGTAATAGTGTATCGTTAGTTACGTTTCTTCGTCAGGTGATTAATATATTTCGCCGGCTTAATCGGGCTCTCAGGACGGTATCGCGTTAATTAAGACCGCGTTTCTCCGCGGTCGAATCGTATCTACGCGAGTGTCGGTGTCAGTGAGTGTCGGAGTGCCATGGCGGCCAGGAACAGGATGTTGAATCGAGGAGCCAGGACACCGGAATGCGGGTAACGATTTATCATGCGTTCCGAAGTATAATGAATAATCGAGCATGCAGGAAGTTTCCGATTTTAATGAGAGTTCGACGAACTTCGAACTGTCGCGAATAGGTGATCCGAAATATTTAGGCTAGTATTCATAGCTCGTGATCTCGTTTAACAAGTAATTATAGCATCATGAATGTCTAAATGTTCATCCATTTGTATCTGTACTTATTTCATGTAACAAGCATAAATCCGTCAGCTGAATAACGGTCCATGAATATAACTTTGTCATGAATTATACTACCAATCGGAGATCGTGAATAATTTACAACTATATGTGTGTAAATATCGGTCTTTAGATCTAGATAAGTTTTACAAATGTTAATTTACTTGTATAATAATACTTATTGGGTCGCAGGTCTCACTTTGATTTTGTTAACGATTGCTTTTAATTTCTGTGGTTTTACTATTGTATTGTATTAAATCTGACATTTAAATTTGCCTTTAGTAAAAAGTATTATCACACGCATAATTGTTATATCTGCCTTTGTAACTTCATCTCACCTTTCATAAAAGTTTCAAATTTCATCGAGTTTTCAATACCAAAAAATCGTGTATCTCTTCGAGGTCCGGGGAAAGCGATCTTCCCCGGGCTAGCACCGATCGTTCTGATTTTCGAAAAATCGCGCTCGTCAATCTCCGCGCGGCCGGCGCAAACTCGAGAAACGAAGCAAGCGAGGAAACGGGCTCGAGGGCAGCAGGCTCGAGAGAGAACGAGGAAGAGAAACGAACCGGCATAAAACTCGCCCCATAGAATTTTTCGTTCGCACGGTTTCATTTCAATTAACGTTCCCTCGTCCCGGGAGGGTTGGCGTCCGGCGTCTCTGTATGTATATATATATATATATATATATATATATATATACGTATATATATATATATATGTATGTGTGTATGTATATATATAGCCTATCTCGATGTCTCGCCGATAATTGCACCGCGGTAACTCGACCGAGTTAGCGGCTCCTAAAGGGATGGATTTCGGAACCGGTTTCGCATTATGCGCGATTCTCACCCCGAGGCACTCGTAAAACCTTAGGCAAGAATTCCCGTCGTGGGTGCGGGGCCGGGGGGAGGCAAGGTGGCGGTCTCGAGAAGAGAACCTTCGATCGATTCTCCCGGTGACTGTACGACTCTCGAATTCGCGCCCGCTCGCCTGATTCAATTTAGAAAGCTCGTTGTACCGGGGATACTTCGTATCGCCTCCGCGCGGCCGTTAGTGCGTCTATCCGTCTGCCGTGTCAAAATAATAACTCGCAATTAAATAAGCACGAAGTAGGGCGAGTCGGTGGAACCTGTGTGCCGTGAGATCGTGTAAAATCAAATCACTCGTCGTTCTTTATTATCCGTAAAACGTTAGAAATGGAGGTTATCGGATGATAATCTGACGGACACTCTCGTATAAATTGTCAAATCGAAATAATCTCCAACGGGGACGACGGCATACAAATCTTCCGCGACATGCGTCATTAATTATATCCGGCGATTAATTGTCGATTAATGCTATTAATTATCGGCTACAAACGCAATGATCAAGGTAGTTTTTGTCTGTAGATTTATTTTCTCAGTAATCTTTTTCAATTTTAACAGCATATTGATCGGAACACGATCTACGTGCAAGTAAAATTAGAGAAAGATTATCCATACCGAAACTGAGGTAAATCAAGTTAAAGTTAGCACTATTTACATGTATCACAAGTACGAGTATGGCTTATTACGTTTTGAATTTTAGCGAGCTACTCTGATAAGCTTAATGAAACACGAGAAGACGATAAAAGGAAAACTCGTGGAAGTATTATAAAAAAATTACAAGACCATTGAATATCTAGTTTTATAGAAATTGATAAATTGTAAAGTACACAATTTCTGATCACGGTTGAAGTATATGACAGCTAACCTGTAAAGATGTCAGAAATATTCTACGCATTATATTTCTCTTTGCGTTTTTCGGTTTCGGCGTATTTTTAAAACTAGAACGTGATAAGTTAAAATAATTGTAAAAATCTGCACGCGAAAATGCGAAAAATACAGCAAAAACATAGGAAAATCCTATGTCCTTGCAATCATTCTCTGGTACGTCTCTCGAGATACGTATGGCGAATCTGCATATATACGCCATTTTGAGGAGCTTCGTTTCGGATGCCCAAACTTTGTATTCTAAGGACACTGATTTTGACGCGGTCGAACAGTAAAGAAGGAGCGAAGGAGCGCTTCAGCGCGCGCGAAGAGGGGACCTTCGGTCGCGGAATCAAAGTCGCGAGACTCTCGGCGGAAGTTACGACGATTTCGATTATTTGCACTGCACATCTGGCAACAAGTTGCAATCTATTCCTGCCCGGTGCATCAACGTCGTAACCGGCGCGTGTACGTGCGTACACGTGCGTGCACACGCGCGCGCGAGAACGAAGCGACACGAGAGAGAGAGAGACGCGGGAATCTCAAATGCGAACGGGGGAAGGAGGTATTCGGCGGCGCGGATTTAGATACGTTCATCGGCGGACTGTCTCCGTTTCCTGATAATATGATTTATTCGCGCCGTTTTCATCGAGTGACCCGATTCCGTAACGCCGGATGCGACACACATGTCCAACTTCCTATCCGCGACAGTCGACAACCTCCGCGGCGCTTCACTTTCGACCAATACACACACACACACATGCACGTACACCGTCGCGAGTGCCACTTGATATGAAACTGGAATGTGATTCGGAGCTCGGCAGCAGCTATTAAGCGATCTACCGCGCGCGTGTCGCACGGGACGTGATTAACCGCGCTGCTCATCAGCCGATGGAGTGGCTAAAAATGTAAGCCACGTGACGCGCGTCCGTCATTCACAGATCCCGGATAAAGATGAATAATATTCCGTGTAGAGTCTTTTTTAATAGCCTCTGCCTCTCGTACGGATATTCCGGAGCTCATTAATGCTACCGACCTTTTCAGACGCTGACTGACTGGTGTCTGTTAATATCGAAGTAATCCTGAAATGTACAGGATATCGCATTTGAATAAAAAATGCCAAGAGGTCTTGTGAAACTTGCACATATGCGTATTAAGGCGTATTAAGGCTAGAAATTACATTCGAAGCGTCGAATTTCTAAACCTCCGACACGTTATATTCGAATAATGAAATTCTGAAGTGTGAACATTCGAATATTCGAATATTCGAATCTTTGAATATTCGAAACTTTAACAATTGCATGGAAACAAGGAATTAGCTCTCCATGCAGTTCAATTGAACTTCATTTACTAGACTTAGTTTTTAGTTGTATTATATGGACAGCTAATTTTTATCTATAAGAAACTAGTCTCTAGCTATGAGAGCTAATGTTTTTTTTTCCGTGGAAAGTGTGTTCGTTTTGCAAGTATAGTAAACAGTATTTACTGTCGCAAAGAATGTAATTGTTTCTTGCATCGCGTTATTACATATCATGACAAAATTTGCATTCATCTTGAAATCTCAAGTTAATGAGATTTGTCGTTCATTATTCGTGTTTTTTTATTCACTTTGTTTGAATCTAAATAAATACAAATCTCAGAATCGAACTAAAGATACTCAACTCAACAACACTCAACGTTTTAAAAAAGGCTTTTAGACGCTTTATTATTTAAAAAAAAAAACGCCTTTATGACCTCTGTCTGGACGTCTGTTATCTGGGTTAAACTGATACTTTCCAATTGCACTGCGTTTTTATACTCTCCAAAATTTGCTCCATTAACAGCTTCGAATAATTCGACTTCGAAACCTCGAACTTTGTCATCGAATGTCGACTAGTACTACCTCTAACGTGTAACGAGATTACAAATTGCAGCGGCCTGTGATTCTGGAAATTGCTACAGAACCAATTCACAAAGAATTAGTGTTGTCGCATAAAATCGGCTAAGTCGCCTAAGATTGCGACGCGAATTTATTTTTGACGAATGCGCGCGTGTCCGACCTATTTCCGCGCCGCCACCGTTCGAGAGAGGTGTGTGTACATTCGCAAAAGAAGATCGAGACGCGGCAATCGAGCGAACCTTAGCTCAACCCAACCATATTACAGTACGGCTCGACTCGCCTCTCGACCGTCGTGAACACACTAATTCCCTCTGTTGAGCGATACCGAGCCGTTCTCGGCGGATTAGAGCCTCGCGCGCGCGTCCATTAAAATTGACGCTGAGAAATAATTAAGTGACCTACCCTCCGCCGGAGCACTTCGCGATACTCACTTCTGGCGCGCGACGAGCGCCCTTTCTTGCCCTTCGCCGCCTCCCGCCTCTTCCCCGGAGAAAGAAAGGCCCTGTTTATCTCCTTTCTTTTTTACTGCAGTGCACGGAGGCTAAGAAACACGACTTCGCCGGAGTCGCACGCGTTGCTCGGCGGTGTAATTATGCCGCGCAGTGATTGGCGTGGTTCGTGGAACAGAGGGTGGCGGCGTGGTCTAAGCACGAGGGTGGCGGTCGCGGTCGGGGCGCCGGGCGAACGGGGAGACGGCCGTCAGGGGGAGGGGGGATAGGGTAGGGTTTTTAGCTCGAATTCATTAGAAGTAAAAATCGATAGGCGACACTCTCGCGCTCTGCCTCCACCGCTCGGCGGCGTTTCGCTCGGTAAAAAGAATGCGAGAGCCTCGGCCACCCTCTTCCCCTCCCCCTCTTCGAAGAGCTGTTACTCCTCTGCCTTCCTTCTCTCGCTTTTTCCTAGCCGCGAGTTGCGCGTCTTCCTGCACCCTTCGCCCCTCCGGCGAACCACCCTCACCCTGCGCCCCGCGCGCCCATCACCATCCAGTTCCAGAAATCATCCCCCCGCGACTTCGGACTATCCCCTTGGCCTCCCTCCGCAGGACGATACCCGAAGCTTGAGAAGGAATTCGCGCGATTCGGGATTCTCGCTTCGCTCTCACCCTTTTCGTTTCTTTTTCCCTTTTTCGGGGGAGGGGGGATTTTTTTTTTCGACGCAATTGCTAGGTGATCCTTGCATTTCTGTCTGGCGCAATGCGAAGTCCGCAGATGGGAACGACCGCTTTGGTTAAGGGTATGACCGAAAACGCTTGGAAACACACGGCTCGATTCGGCCGCGTCAAAGTTGCAAAATAATCTCAACACCGCGCCTCGAATAGCCTCTCTTTCCCGAATACGCTTAACCTATATTTATATCGCGCATTATGTCGCGGCTAAATGCGACGGGACTTGTAACTCGCGCGATAACGCATCTAGCTCGATGCAATCGTCGTTAAATAAATAAAAGCGCGAATTACAAGAGCGCTCGTGTCTATCTTTAAATCCTCGATATGAATACGAGTTCTCGTCTTTTTATCGGTAATATGTTCGACGTTGCAGAAACGAAAATACACTCGAGTTCGCGTAATGTTTAATCTGGTTATTCGCCCGCCAGAGAGAGAGAGAGAGAGAGAAAGACTCACGCGCCGCAACGTGTCGACCGAACTCGTAGACACTCGTATAAATAGCGTTACAAGATAGATACAATCATGTAATGAAGGCAAAGTCTGAGAGGAAGATATCGCGGCGCAGCCCTCTCGTTAGTGTCATTCTCGCGCTCGAGAATAGTCACCGCGCGAGATGCGAGAAGCCGGCGCTCGCATCAGTTTCGCGCGAGCGTGTGCGGCTTATTGGCTCGCGAGTCGCGGACCTTTGGCGATAATAATGCGGCCAACCGGGATGCCCGCGCCTACGATATAAATATGCCGCGTCAGAAGGGTCGGTCGTGGGTCGCGTCGACACACGCGCACGTGTAAATAACGAGCGAGCGAGCGAACGGCCACCCAGCTTTCTCATTGTGCTTTCTCCGCCGCCCGCGTTTAAGCCTGCTCGATATCGATTACGCGGATGTATTTATGACGCGAGAGATGGGAATTAGTCGTGTACGCGGTTTCCAGCGTTTTACAACGCGCCGTCGAAGTGCATCGACTCGAAGCTGAAACGAAGCGGACGAGCGAGAACGTTTTCGTCATCGACGACGACCGCTGCATTCCGCATATTTCGGCGCGATAATCCGCGGTTCGTCGTCAGGCAACGTTCGGGGGAGTGGGAAGGGTTGGAGAGGGAGGGGTTGGAAACGTTTTACGAACTTTCTGCAAACTGTCCTGAAACTCGCCCCAATCGACCGCCAGCTTGCCGACTCTTCCACGAAGATGATCGACTTTCTAGCCGTCTGGCTATTGTTTTTCTGGGTCACCCTATGAGCACGAGAAGGGGTCAGAACGAACGACGGAAAGAGGAGAAAGGAGAAGACGATGGGGAGAGAAGACTCTGTGCACGCGGGGGTTGGTCTCGGGTTGGTCCAAATTAACGGTTACCACTTCGACTCGGTCATTAGAGAAAAACTTTCTTTCCACCGGCGCCGACCAATCCCAACGGCGAGGACGAGGAAGACGACGATGCGCGAGGATCTCGGGGAGTCCCGAGGAAGAATTTTCAATCGAATCGCTATCCTCTCGAAACGCTTTCGCCCTCGTTCCCCGCGTAACGAGGACGCCGAGCTGCCTTGTCGTCCCTCCATTTCGCCTCGTCCCTTCAGCCGACCGACCCTTTCCGATCGAATCGTCGTTCGTTCTCCCTGGAATATGCGATTCCAATTTCGGCCGAGTGAAACGTGAGCGATCCGAAAATGCGTACGGATGTCAAAAATATGGCGAGCGACGACGCGGCCTCGGTGCAAGCCTGTTTACCTGATCGGGCGGACGAAATATTTTGATGCGAACGTGTAGAGGAGAGGTAAGATAACGATCTTAAATTTTCCCTCATTTTCGTGATGACGTAACAAATAATGATCATTTTTTTCTGAGTAGCTGAAGTCTTGCCTATCATCTGCATAAACTGAAAAATTTATTTAAGAAAAGAGAATATTGTTTAATTGAAATTTCCTGAGAACGGTCAATAATAAAGTGCAAACGAAATAAAATATTTATGGACAAAAAATATAATATTGATAATGTAATTTAAAGGAAATACAATTTAGACAAAAGGACAAAAATTAAAATAATTATTTATCGTTATATAAGTTTTCAAATAAAATAAAATATGAAATATACGAATATATTTTAGATATACTGCACAGTTTTATAAAGAAAATGAAAATATTCAATGTAATTGTTCTCTCTTTCTGAAGAGGATATCGCAAAATTACCTATATAAGTATATCTAGAATACATTTTTTATTATATTGTCTACTGTCGTTAACAGATTGAAATTAAACTATTCAAACAACTATAGATTACTTATTATTATTAAAATCTTTCAATGAGTTAGGAACCCATTGATTATTTGTTATTAGTTTAGAAAAGTTGGCGAATCGTTATCTAATTCATTTCGTCATCTTACTCCTCTTTCCTCTACTCAGCGAGATACGTTGTCTTCGCGACATTTTCATATAACAAACCCTCATTTTATCGTATTGAAATAATTTTAAATTAAGATTGACATAATTAACATATGCTTCACCAGCTCTACGTAACTCTCGACCGAATAAACAGCTATACGACGTTACGTGTATCAGTTGCAAAAAAAAAAACCCAATCAACGGACGGCTAAATTCGAGCGAGACGTGCGATTGTTCGGTTGGTATTTTTCACAATTTCATTCTGTAAATTTGCCCGCTGTTCGACAAAATCGACTTCAAAAATTATGAGCTCGTCGCGAAATACGCGAAAAGAACTAAGATCGCGATGCGAGGCAGATGTGAAATTCTACGCCACGGCGAACGTGGCGTGAGTATTAAATAACGCTTATTACGACGATAAGTTGCCTATGCACGTCGTCCTGTCGCTCGTATTTAGATCGTTACGATAATGGAGGCGCGAGGAGAGTCGCCGCGCGCGAGATGTGTCATAATGAAATACGCGCGGAATTCGATATCGACATGTCGCACAGATGTATCAATTTATCCGCGGTTATTGGCATTTTATTATTTTTCATTGTTGCCGTGCGCGAGATCGATAGTCTCCGCTCTCGCGAGTCTGCGACAGACCACCGGAACACACACCGCGCGTCGCGAATATTCCACAAAAAAAAAGTAAAAAATAAATAAAACCCAAAATAAAGAAGAAATGAAAACTGGAGCAATGTGTCTGCCTTTGCCGAATTTCGATATTACACGTCCGTTAATAATCCACGTGTCGCCGAGTGCATCGACCGGTTTCCTCGTCAATCATCGATCATAGCTCTCGCGCGGCCGCGCGCGTGCTTTTTATTTTTAATAGTCGTCAGAGCGCGATTTCTGCTCGCGTCTCGGACGTTACGGAGATATCGCGAGTAGAGTCCTTATAATAAAAATCTGGACACCGTCACTGTTGCTACCATATTCGGTAAACCGAAAATTCAGCCATGATACGCGAAATATTCAGATATTATTAAATTAGAACATCAAATTAAATTAGAACATTATTAAATTATTAAATTAGAACATCAAATTAAATTAATCACTAATCACAATATGAAATACACAAACTCACTTTTCTTTTAACACTCTTCATAGGCTTCGTAAATGGCAAATATTTGCTTGTGTTGTCGCTTAGCTGATCATTTTGGTTGCTTTTCAGCAAGAGACACAAGCCTAGTTATATCATCATTTGTTGTCATCATACGCTTATTTCGCAATTAGCAAAGGAAAAGATAATAAATGATGCACTAAAAACCCATTTAATTGATTCAAATAAAATTTGGATGTGGGATACCAAAAATTACAAATTTCTTTGCCTATATCCAAATCAAATTTTGTTTGAGTCAACTAAATGTGGTTTTCAGTCTATAGCTAGACTTGTATCAACTTTTGCCATTTGCTGGAAAGCAGTCTTTGACCTCAATCAGAAGTTTGGGCAGAAAATGCCGGAGGCAATTAGAAATCACACATACGGTATCCAGACTGTTATTATATATAGGATATAGCGACTCTAATCACGAGTTTTTTTCCGTCTTTTGAAATAATCGATAGCGAGTGTCCTCGTGCGCATCGTTCGTCGCCTAAACCTCGTGTTTTCACGGCACATTTTCGCGTCGTGTTTTCCGGAAGCCCGAAAGAAGCCCCCTTTTCCCTGACGTTCGTTGTGTCTCTCGCTTCATTCGTTCGTTCGTCCGCATCGTCGTCTTTAGCCGGCCTCTTAATTACGAGCCGGCGATGGCGAAAGAAACGGCGAAGGGTGGTTGGCTATTAACGTCCGACGATCGAAGCTAAGAGCGAGCGTCGGAAAGGCGAAACGAGACGGCGAACGGTGAGCGCAAGAAGGAGAGCGAGAGAAAAAAAGAGAGAGAGAGAGAGAGAGCGGAACAAAGTCGGCGCGCGGGGAAAGAAACTAAGTACTTTTATGTATTCTATGCCCGACGTGTGTGGTTTCGCTGATCGGCGCTGCTGCGACGTGGTGCTACGACGCGCGAGGGTGTCGTGGGGGGAGGGGGGAAGGGGTATCGGTCAGCGAGCGGCGGAAGGGTGCGGTGAAATCGACGACGACGGCTGGCGGGGATAATTAGGCGGCGAGAACGAGAGGGAAAACGGGCCGAGGCGCAGCGGGAAGAGGAAGAAGGAGACTTCTGGGTAAAGCGGCGCCAGATAAGGCTTAATATTTGATCGTGAGCCCACCCTTGGCTCGGCCACCGAGTCAACCCGCTTCCACTTGCCCGTCCAACCTCCTCACTCCCCCTCTCGCCCGATCGATCTCCGACCGCCCCGTTACTTCCTCCGGGACGATGAGAGCAAAAGAGAGAGAGAGAGAGAGAGAGAGGGGCTATATCGGAGACAAATCTGTTGACATTACTGTCCGGAACTGTGTTTCCGATTTCCGCGTAAACGTCCATCCGCAGGATCGCACCAACCTCGTTCGCCGCCGACGTGCAGCTGCTTCAGAGACGATCCGACACGGGAAACCGGGATTTCGTCTCACGCGTTGGATCGAAAGTTTGATCGAACGGAGCCTGACCGCGAGTCCGCTCGACACGGTGCTTGTTTGCTTTCCAAGGACACCGATGGTAGCATCGCCCGATTCACCCCCCGCGAATCGAAGACTCTAATCAGGGGCTCGCTGTTTTTGTTAGACAATTCACAAGCCGGACTTTCGACTTTCGATTAATCGTTTGAATTATGCTATATAATTTTCTATTGTTTTCTGAAATATTTAATAACTGATAACGTTAACTGATAACTGGAGATATCAATTTAAACATTTTCAGTCGTTCTCATTACATGTCGAGCGATACTCCGACTTATTTTCGCATGAATTTTATTACGTTATAACATTGATAATTTTATGCAGCCAATACGACGTAAACTTTGTAGGAAGAAGTCAATATTTTGCTGGTAAAATGTTCAAGCACGACACATTCCCTTAATTATTAATACAAAACGCTGAGATCTCAGTTCGTCCGTTTTACAACAATACGTGAAATTGCGCAGCGCTAATCACGATCTTGCCCTTGCCTCTTGCCCTTCTTGCATCAGCGATCGTATATCGGAGAGCCCTCCTTCAACGAATAATAGCCTGGGTTCAATTAATTAGTTCGAGTGGCGGGATATTTCAATGCCCGTTCGACGTTAAGCGCGCTTTAATTGTGGACTATGATATTACTTTGGAATACGTCTGGTGTTCACGGGGCTTTCGTTGGTGTAACTTTAAGGGCTGCGCGCCGCCTTGTCTTCATTCCTTCGTGCTCGCGGCGAAGTCACGAAATTCGTTATGTACAATGTAAATGGCCTTCGTGACTTTAAAAGCGTTTGTTTCATTGCGCTCATTTTAATCGGGGACAGCGCGGCTCGTAAACCTCCGCAAAGCGTAATGAGGT
The DNA here is from genome assembly GCF_001313825.1 of Dinoponera quadriceps. Taxonomy (NCBI): domain Eukaryota; kingdom Metazoa; phylum Arthropoda; class Insecta; order Hymenoptera; family Formicidae; genus Dinoponera; species Dinoponera quadriceps. The sequence continues at coordinate 313,042 of NW_014555320.1, forward strand.
ATTTAAGGCCTGAGAATTCGAAGAAAACGGATCGATTAAAGCGCGCCGGAGCGCCAGTTCATTCCCGTAATCATACCGCTACTCAAACAGGAGGAGGATATACTCGAAAAAAAATCCTCTGGATCGTTTCGCTCCGCGCGATTATTTTCGCCGCGGCGGACTCTTCGGAGAGTTAACAAGTGCCTACTTTCAGAGATACTTCGCGCTTGTATAATTACGCCGCATCGTTACACACTTCATGCGCGGCGTCCGACAGTCCATAAGCTTCCCAACCTTTGCGCCTCTTTCCCCCGCCCAAGCGAAAACTGCACTTGCTAACGATCGCCGTGCGACTCGGAGATACGCGCATACCGCGCGAATAATATAATTCGCGCGCGTTTCGCGTGCGGTTCCGTTCGGAAAATGGAAAAAGTTACCCCGAGTTATGTGCACAGTTAAGCGAATTAACTCGCGTATTGCGCCCTCGAGAGAATTAAACTAGAATCTCTCGATGCCCCCCTCCCCCCTCTCACATTCTCTTTCACTTTCTCTTTTTCTCTTGCTTTTTCTCGACGGTTGAGCGGAGAGAAAGAGAAATAATAGAGTCGCGCGTATACGACGCGACCGGGCGGTTGTCGGCATGTAAATGAAGTTTAATTACGTCTTCCTGAAAACACCAGTATCTCGCCGGGGCCCGTTTATATCGCCAACCTGTCAATTAACCGACCGGATCGCCTGATTGACATCCGTCGCGCGCGAGTGCGAGATCACGAAATCCGTCCGGCGTCGGGAACGGCTAATCTGCACAACGAGTACGTCATCGTCGGATCGTCGAACCTGCGCTCGCAGAAGATGGAACGGAGATGGACGAGCGGTAGGGACGGAACCGTGCCGCGGGGGNGGGGGGGGGGGGGAGACACGCGGGGCCGCGAAGGAAGGAGTTCTGTAAGATGGTAGGTGTTGCAGAAGAAGGGTAGCCCTGCGGGCTCCTCGAAGAAATTTCCATGTCGAGGCGGCGAATCGATTAGACGCCGGTCAACTCCGACCCTGTCGAACCGCAGACTCGATATTCTCCGTTCTTCTCTCGCCCTCCGCATCTCTCACTCCTTATCTTCCTCCCTCTTCGTCCCCTCAGTCACTCTCCCCTCTCTCTTTCTTTCTCTCTCGTTTTCTTCGTTCTCTCACTCGATCTATCCGTGTCTTTTCTCCTTCGTTATCTCTCCTTCTCTCTTTCTTTCCCTCTTCCACGACTCGGTTCGAGCGTATAATTATCAGAGGCACGCGAGCCCACGGACTCTCCTCGAGAGGGCCTCCGGAGTCCTCTCTTCCTCCTCTTCCTCAACCTATTCCGCGCTTCTCCAACTGCCCTCCCGGGCCGCCGCCTCTCCTATTCTAGTCCCCGCTGTTCGCTAATACTAGGAAGAAACCTAGACTTACCGTGGACTCACTGTGCTCCTACACGGCTCGACCCCGCGCTGGAGGAGCCACGGTACCCCATTACCATACGATTTTCATGTTAGCGCCTCCGGGCCCCCAAAGCTGCACGACCGCGCATTATACTCAACCTAACCCGGGCTACAGTGCGATGTACACACGTCTATGTATATATGCACTCACATATATGCATGCACACACGTACGATGCACCACATGGACATAAACGCGCGCGAGATTCGTGCGTGTGTCTGTACGCACGTGTACCGCCCTGCCAGGGCAAGCCGAGGCGTAGGTGTAGGTGTGGCAGGACCATAGAATCCCGGTCTAGGTAATTGTACAATACTGTAAAACGTTTTACTTGGTACCAACGGCGTAGGCGGTCGGGGAACGGGAATTCCTGAAGTTGGCGAGAGCGAGCGAGCGGGGAAAGAAGATCGACGAAAACGTAAAATAAATCCGGGAAGGCCATCGCGGCCATTTAAGGAGATCCCACTCGTCGTGCTTCTCTCTTTCTCTATCTATCTCTCCTACCCTGTCTTTCTCTCTCTCTCTCTCTCTCTCCTTCCTTCTTTCTGTCGAAGACAAGCGTCTTACCACGCATCAATCAATACTTCCAAGCGTTACATGCGATCGCCGGTCGACGTGGGGACTCTCTCTCTCTCTCTCGTCTCGAGCGGGAGGAACAGGGCGAGTCGCGAGTCCGGTCTACGCTAATGTCGAGCGTTCCCACCGGGCATACACGTATCTACGCAAGTGCGACCACGCGTGATTATGCGTGGCTACAGAGTTATTTGCAACAATCGCGGCTGTGCACTGACAGGCAAGCTTTATTTACCTAATTGCCGGATTTAACTGGGAAAAATGACGGTGAATGATACACGTTGGCCGACGCTCGGGTTAAGTACATGCATGTCTAGGCGTGTTCTTCGCGCGCATCATAGAGAGGGGAGAGAGAGAGAGAGAAAGAGAGAACGTGTGTGCGTGAGTGCGTGTGTGCTAAGTCGAGGGGAAGATTGAAGGTTCCGCCGTTGTGTCGTGTTTCTTTCATCCGCACTGGCGAAACCTCCGTTTTGTCCCGGGCAACGTCGCGCTCCGTTGTAACGCCGGGACGACCTAATGGGAGCGTACGTTTAATTAATCGATGGATCGACTGCAAGTTCGGCGTGAAAACGAGAACAATTCGATTTCGAGACAAAAAGACGTGTGGGTTCACTTCTCTTCATATACACATACGTGATAATAATAATAGAAAGAGAAGGAAGAAGAAGAAGATGAGAGAGAAACTATACTGATCGAGAAATATTCCGTATTTATAATTATGATACCATAATCACAAATCATAGTAAAAGAATTATAGTCAGAACAATCATTTTTCTAGTAAGTGTTACCATAATGTATCAGTGATAATAATCTTACATATATTGCTATTATTTTTGTGGTTCAAACCAACAAGAGGATATAGTTGAGGCAGAAAATAATTATTATTTCTATTAGTGTAGCTATGAAATACAATTACGTCTTTTCTTGTTATGAACTTTTAAACCGTACTATGTATTATATATAAAAAGAATTCATTACATATTAAGTTATCCAAAGATAAACTTGGGAAGGTAAAAATAAATGTTATTTTTTTTTTGCTTAAATGGCCTTAATTATTCTCAGAATTTGACAAAAAACTTTTGGCCACTGCTTTGATGTTTGTAAAATCACATTTTCTTTTTATCTTTTCTGTCAAGAAGCAGTCACTACTTCATTTCTTTTTGTTTCGGTAACTAGATGGCAGCGCTAAGATACGCAGATATTGTAAGAGGAATTATTTTTTCCCGTTAATAAATAAATAAATAAATAAATAAGAACCAACACAGGATGATTGTTGTAAACATTGTTCATACAATCGTGCAAATCTTGCAATTCTAGCAAATTTACCCGAACGTTTCGGCCGATCTTTTCGAGGCTCTTCGGTAAAAAAGGCTAAGTTCATTGCATATAAGATATTTCATGAAAGATGAAATAATAGAGCTCATGATGAGAATTCTTTTCCTCAGCCGCGCGGTTTTCACCGTAATTTCTCCTCGCTGGGGACGAACGAAGTGTTTACGCGACGTTAGAGCAACGCGAGAAACGAAAGAGCGAGAGACGGGGGAATCTCGTGTTTAGAATCCGTAAAGCTTCGAGAGAGGCCGTTTGCATGGTGCAAAACTGTAAACGACGATCGCGGGAGTGGAGAGGCTCGCCGTTGTTAGACAATTACTTGCTCCCCGAGGGAGTTACCGACACCGACGCCGGCCGTGCCATTCTTGCGAGAATTTTAATTCGCGAAGCGCGCGCACGTATGAATGTACGTATATAATTATCCGGATACTCGCATGCTCCGATCTAGATTTCACAATTGTGTCTACGCTTCGGCGATTATTTTAGACGCAGCTATCGCGGCTATCCGGATGATAATTGTCTTGATGTAAATGTGACACGTCGGCGGCGAGGACAGCTCGCTCTCGTGTGACGTGATCAATCGTCGACGTTGACTGGCGACTATTTCGAGAAAAGCCCAGAGATATCGAAAATCGATGCGGAATCTTCGGATCGTCGTAGTGTCTTATTAGTTTCGCAGAGTTGCATTTTGTAGAGGATCGAGTATTTTCGTGTAATTTCCCCGCCGCGTTCAGCTGCGGCTTCAACGGCATTGTCCGCTTTATCCGCCCGTCTGGATTCTCATCAACGCGTACACTTGTCGAATCACGCCGATCTCTTGTGAGAGATGCGCGAATACATTTGTTATTTTCCATTAGATTGTCCAGAAATCGTTCGGGAAGGACGAATATCGCGCGTGAAAAGCGGACGGTCGAAAGAACGCCGCTGTCAGTTCGACGTGAATGCGCGATGTAAAGTCCCCGGGGAAAAAGAGAGGGAGAGAGAGAGAAAGAAAGAGGGGGTTGGCGGTATTGTGAAACCATCGGACGGTACGGTTTCGCCCTCCCGCTAAATAATACAATCGCAGGAAAAGAGCGAGGCAGGCTCGCGCACAGTCGGGCTTCGTGATTCGCGGCGACTTTTTCGACGCCAGGTGAGCGTTCGTGTTTTATACTACCGATTCTACGAGACTCGAGGCTACAAATGTCGCATTGTAGTCCGGCCAATAAAGTCGCCCGTTCGCCCACGCCGAGTCATCTCCCCCCCCCCCCCCCCC
>NW_014555320.1:317658-336617 GCF_001313825.1 Dinoponera quadriceps
CCCCCCCCCCCCCCCCCATCGGGCAAGGGAGAAAGAGAGGACCTAGAAGTGTCCTATCGAAAGGTGCACGTCCTCGTAAATGCTTCCACTCCTCACGACATTTTTTCGTCGATCACGGCGAACGATAACGAGATTGACTCTCCCGGGTGGCGCATCGATGACGGTCCCGCGCGGTTGTTTATTTAACGAGCCGGAAATGCCGTCGCCTGTCATTATTTTCGATACCAGCGGCGTCGCTGATGGGTTATCGGCCCTTGCAACTGTTTGTCGTTGCTGATGTTAATGACAGATTCGACTCTTATCTGTCGGATATTTTCCCCCCGTGATGACATTAGCTTCGTCGAGAGAAAGGTTGTATGTATAACTGAAAGCATTTTCGTCACGTGCGGCGCGCACGTGATTTCTGTCGAGGGAATTAATTCTTATCTTGTCACTCCGATAACTGTCCGTTTACGAGAATTCGGGAAAAGTCGATGTAACATGCGTTTCTTCTTTCATTGTGATCGCATCAAGCTCAGATCGCTTGTCCGATGACCCCTGATAAGACGGATTTACAGACTTACGGATAGATATTTTCTAATAAATATTTATCAGGCGCATCGCGTAAACTAGAAACATAATTCGAAATTCGTCACGGACGCCCAGACCATTCGCATCGATTTCAACCGTGAACGTTGCCGTCCTCCTCCTCCCCTTCGCCGTGTGTACGCGCGAGGTATGTTTTTCTCCCGACACCCGGAGTGAAAGAGAGACTGAGAGAAAGAGATGGAGAGAAAAAGGTCTCTCGATCGAAGATGCAAAATCATTTCATTTTATTAGGGTACATAATCGAACATCCGACGATCCTCGATCGAGACACGGCGTCGATCCTAATTTTATTATCTCGCACAACATAAAGCCGTGCCTTCCGCATAAATCTGCGAGGTGTCCTCAACGACACGCGACCATTTCGAAATTTGAATATCGCTCGAGTTCCCGTGCCCGGCTGTGCGTGCCGATCATTTGCATCATTTCGATTTTTCACTCCCATCTACTTTGCATGATTCTCTCTCTCTCTTTCTCTCTTTCTCTCGTCCTTCTGGCAGGAATCTACTTTTCGAGCAGATGAAACCATAACAATCTATTATGCGACGACATGGCGCACCGTCGTACAACGCGTCTCCCGATTATGCAAAATTGTGCGCGCGACATGGAAAAATTGCGTTAGGAAAATATTATTAGAATTGACAACCGTAGACCCCCGAGAGGGCAAGAGAGGAAAGAAATATGTCCGTGCCTTTCGCCGCATTGTTAATCGTACACGTGCGTGTACACGTGCGAACGCGTATTAACCGCACGTAATACATCTTGAATCTGGGCCATACTCGCAATTTCGATGCAACCTTTCAATTCTAATATGGCTCTCACTTTGACCATAATGATTTCTTAAATTTTCTGTTTTCGCCGCTTTTAGCTACTCAACACCAGGTTGTTTTAAGATAGTATTAAAATAAAATCTGTAGAAAGTTCAAAATTCGAAGAAAGAGAGAGAGAGAGAGAGAGAGAGAGAGAGAGAGAGAGAGAGATTTAACAAATGTAGTATTGTCAAAGTAGATTTTTACTAGTCTACAGAAAAAAGTCTCAGTTTTTGCAAACTGAATAAGGATCGGATGGAAACTCGGTGACAAGAAATGATATATCTATTACCGTGACAGAGAATATCCTTATGAATATATATTCATAAATGTTCGATATTAAAACCCGATTGAGACAATCGAGAACAATCGGCTGAGCAGAAATCTCCTACAGAAATCTTTCTGATTCTACACTGAAAAAAAAAAACATTGATATTTGCAATCATAATCATCATAGTGAAAGAATTATAATCAAGAGAATCGTTTCTCGAGCAAATATTAGTATAACGTCAGTGAGATAACTTAACACGCATACTGCTAGTATTATTTTTACGGTTAAAACTTGAAAAAAAGTTGAGGCCGAAAATAACAACCGAGTTTCCGTCCGATCGCCAAGAAAGTAACGGAAAATTCAGTTACACCAACGGAATGATGTTTTCCACTTATAAGTCATGTGAGTTCCTTTTAGGTCGTTCTTATGTCTTGTTCTTTATTCGTCTTATTGTGCTTTAGACTATATTTAATTCCTTAGTTCTCCTCATTCCTCCCATTATTTCCGAGTCCTAAAAATGTCAAAGTAGCATCGAAATTTCGACTCGGCCGCGCAGACGGAGGTTCATCTCGCTTCCTCTCCGGGACGGAAAGGCCGCGTCACCGCTATATATTCCCGCTTCTGCGCAACCGCCGTATTCTGTGTAAAGTACAACGTGTCAGGCGTGAACGACACGCGGGCGAACGACACGCCCGTTGTAAAGCTAAAATCGTTATTGTCACCCACGAATCTCGCGCGCTGGATGGGCCCCCTTAACGTCGCAAAAATCGGCGAACGTAACCGGCCGCGCTCACGCGGCGGGCCGGCTCGAACGTCGTTCGGCGACTCCATTCGGATGCAGGTACGGCCGTACAATTATTATCATTGTCACCCACGGGTTTCCATACTCGTCAGGAACGGGGCTCGGCGGACGGTGTCCCGCGGCCGTTAAAGCGGCCTCCGGGCCGAATGGGACGTCGCAGACGGCGGCGGACGGCCCACGACGACAGAGCGACCTCGACGCGAACGCCGAATGGCCGATCGATCGACCGTACGCGCGACAATTATTACTATCGTCATCCGGCGATCTTCCGCGCTGGCTGTAAAACGGCCCGGGAACTTCGTTAACGCGATAAAAATCGCCGCGGGGCCGAGATATTCGGCGAAGGAACGGGCTAGCCGAAGGGGCGCGGGGGGAGGGGGACAGGCCCGATTATCGCGCGGGGGCCGAAGGTGGTGCGAAATCGCGCGATCGATCGACAGTTATCGCTATCGATGAGTCCCCGCGGAAGTGCACACTGCCTACGAGCTGGAGAGAAAGGAAGAAAAAGGGAGAAGTGAAGTAGGGGACAGGGGGGAGAGAAGGAGAGGGAGAAAACAGTCCGCGAAACTCGAGACATTCGGCGCGCAAGGGCCGTCCGTAACTTGGTCCGTTGGTCGCGGTAAATTTTTGCAGCGATCCGCGCCTCCGTTCTCCTTCCTTTTTCCCCCCTTTCTTCCTTTCCTTCTCTTCCTTTCCCATTTGCGCGGAAATGAATTCTCCGACGGGAACAGGGCGCGATTAAAATCGGCGAGAAGGGCCGCGCGCCGTTTACGACCTTCCACGCTCGCCCGATAGCTCGGTCGGATTTGAATCGAGGCTTTTTACGACGATATCGAGATACCCGCGAGAGGTGCATATGCTCTGGCTCGTTTTGCAGCGAGATGGGTAATTAGCGGCTTCATCACGCGTCCGGGTTATGTCGACCGCGGCCTCTGCCCGCGGCTTCGTTTTCGCTTGCGAAAACGTCTCTCAGATCGTGGCGCGACGCGCAGAAGGATAAGTGACGTGCAAACTTGCGTGAACAGAGAAAAAGCACGCTAAAGCTGACGTAACGTTTCGTTCTTGAGTTCTCAAGCTTTTTCTAAGTTCTAATATTAAAATTTATGCGCGTGGATGCGCGGAAAATAAACGGTAGATTCAAGTAAGTAATTATTCTAATATTCCTTAGTAAATTTTTACTTGGATTCAATAAGTTTAGTCCGGATTGAGTAAATATTCTGGATCAATGAAATACTGCTTGAACCGAGTGAAAATTTGCTAAGAAATATTGAAGTAATTGTTCACTCGACAGCTGCCTATCTGCCGCGCATGTTCGTAAACCATAGGTTCGCTTCGTCATATTTTCTGTATGTTCCGAAATATGTAGAAAAAATTGTTGCATCCTTCCTGTGACCAACTGTAGACGAAGTTCACGTATTGTCCGATAGGATTTGATATTTTACAGCCGAAACGTGGGTATGTCAGTTTACCGTCAGTTTACCGTACCTATGTCAATTTTAGTGCCTTTTCTTCAGTAATAATACAGCAATCGGAATATTTCAGCGGAGAAAAATCCGATTTCGAACGTATTTAAACGTAGGAATTTGACATGAGAGACGTCCTCTTCTGCCTTTTGATACGATCGATTTAATCGTCGTTCCAAATGCGCGCTTTGTTTCTATGTGACGTTTCTCATACTTCGCTTTTTCCAATAATTTTCCAACTCCGCTATATTACGCGAAATTCCACTGTTTTTTCCCCATTCCTCCCCCCTTCCCTTCTCTTTCTCTTTACGCTCGGGGATGCTGATACTTATGCAACATCAGTCGTGCATGCCGAGACGAACTCGAAGCCCCCGAATAGAAGAGACTCGTGCCTCTAAGAAGCGGGCGAATCATGCAAAGTAGCGCTCTGGATTCTAACAGTGGAAATCAGAAACGATGCAAATCGCCGGTGGGCTCGTGGCAGAATTCGAATGTGATTCAAATGCGGTCGCGTGTCCTCGGTTATATCCTGGACGTGTGCTTGCGCGAGCGAGCGGGCAGGACCACGTCGCAGGATCGGCGGCGACGCGAGAGGAGAAAAAAAAATATTCAAATCCGCGGCGCGGAGATTAGAATTAGAATCGACGTTTCGTCGGACACGTGTCTGCGCATCGGGAATCGCAGCGCGCTCCGTAGCGAGATGGAAGGAGCGCGCGCGTGTGGACGGGGAAAAAATATTCAAATTTCGATCGAGCGACACGAGCCGGATGCGACGACGCCTTTGTCGAACGGTGTTTGGACTAGTGATTTATTTACGGCGCGTGGTGAATGTGCAAGCTACTCATATCAGAGGAGAGAGAGAGAGAGAAGATCGGGGAGTCATTTGACGCAACGCGCCGAATCAGATACGCAGAATGACCCAGATATCCCGCACTGATTCGTGTTTTTCGTCGATCGACGTCCTTCTTTGGCGAGAAGTTCATTGGACGTCACATTGAAATGTGTAATTTTAAGTACGTCTACGCAGAAAAAATTAGTGTTAATTCAAGACTCTCATATTCTCATGTGCAAGGGAAAATATATAATCTTATATAGGGGTAAAACTTGCTGTTATATACATGAAGAAATTCTACATAGTTCTGCTAAAAATATTATATTCATGTTATTCAAGAGTAATTTTCATGAATTGAGATTAAAAAATATTGGATAGAAAGAACGATATCCTCAAACTAAGAAAGGTACGTGGGAAAAAATGCTGTTGAATCAATGAAAATTCTATCGATCCAGCCACATTTTTTCCGTGTACGAGTTTCGAAGACATCGTTCTCTCCATCCAATATTTTTTTCCTCTCAATTCATGAAAATTATCCCCGAATCACACGAATATAATATTTTCAGTGAAACTCTAGAATTTGTTTCGCATAAGAGCAGCTTTTATATTCATAAGATTATAAATTTTTCCTATACATGAGAACATTAGTCTTGAATTGATACTGATTCTTTGCCGTGTAATGGACTGAAAATGAAATTAAGATTCTCTCATGGGAAAGTCTGCTTGAAACCAGACGCGTGTTATGACTTATTTATTCCACGAAGTGTGGAAAAATCGGCTTTCTCGAGAAACACGCGAATCTCACGAGCGGCGCAGCGCGAGCGCAGAAGTCACATCGGGACTCGCCCCGCTCGATCGGAGTAACCGTCGCGCGAGTAGAGGACAAAGTTCCTCCGTCGGCGATCTAGTCCTCGAGATTCGGCGCGCCGATGCATGTCGCCGTTCACAAAGGGCGCTCTACTTCGTCATCCCCCTTTCATGCGCCGGCCGTATGCAAATTCTCGGATCCGTGACCGCACGCGACCGACCGCGATCGGGATTCAAATTCAAATTTCCCACTGCGAGGGTACGTACCCGCGCCCGCCGAAGGTCTTACCTTCTCGCGTCGATCGCGGAGAAACCCCTACACTTGTCACCCCTTTCGTAGCGGGGATACCTGTCTTTCATTTAGAGAGAGAAAGAGAGCATAATAGCACACACAGGGCTCGGCGGGGGCCCGTATCGGGCCCGGAAGCCGCCGGGAAACTCGAAATCGAAGATCATCCTGCGCCAACCGTCGACGCGCGACCATCGATATACCGCCGACCATGGGAAGACAGTTGCCTCTTCTCACCCCTCNGCCCCCTATCCTTCTCTCGATCACGTTTCCTCCCGTTGCTCCTCGCTCTCGAAATAACGAGACCGTGGAAACCCTCGCACGGGGGGAGCATTAGCATGCGGTACCTGCGAGAGTCAGCGGCGTGCACCATCTCTCTCAGTGTTTCACCCAGGATTCCCACACCCGGCCGCGCACGGCCGGCCCTTAATTCCGGGCATTGTTGCCCGGGACCCGAGACAGATATATCCCGCGGGAGCGAACAGTGTCACTCGTTGCGCTCGACGCGCTGGGGCCCCCCGGGTGAATGCACGCGCGGATCGGCTCCTCTCGCGCGATGCTGAATTAGAAGGAAGATAAGGGGGTCTTCAGGGAAGAGAGAGAGAGACAGGGGGCGCCCTCTCTTTCTGAGACAATAATAGAAACAGAGCTCGTGATCCCCCCCTCCGGCACGACCCAAATACCTTCAAATACGCGATACACGGCGAGCCCCTTTCCTCCCTCCTACCCCTTTTTAGCCCCCCTCCCCAGGCTCTCATCTCCGCGCTCTACCTTTTCACCCCGCTGATACAATTAAAGTACGTTGCGGTCTTTAAAAGGTCGCCCCGCACCTTCGTTTGTCCGCCGATTTATGCCAGCGCGCGCGGCCCGAAAGGGTGAAAAAGGAAATCTGGGACAACGTCGTGGATTCTACCTGTTCCGATGGGGACCCAATCGGATCGACCCTCTCCTCGACCATAATAACCGAATCTTCGGCGGCCCTCTCCCCGCGCGCCGGTCCCCCTCGTCACTACCCGTCGGAAACTGAAAGGGCTTCGGCCGCGTGGATTCTTTGATTTGTTGAACATCGAGCGGAGCCCCCGCTCGGGTATCCTACGGTTTGGTTTTGTTACCAGAAACGTATGGCCCTGACGGGCCGGAAGTCGCCTCTCTCGAATAGTAACACTAGATGAGCTCGCAGGCCGTAAACTCGTCGAGCCCGCGATGATGATTCAACCGTCGAAAGTTAATACAGGGTGAGCGGGATGTAAGATCCGCCGCTGCTTTGGACGAGAGAATCGCGCCAAGTGACGTTGACGTCAGGCGAAATATTCGTTTCCGGGACGACGAAGATCATCCGAACGGAAGTTGAGTCTCGTAATTGTCCAACCACGAGGCGGTAGATTTTTATCGAACTTCGCTATCGGTGGTAATGTTACGCTCGCTTCTTCGAGCGGCTGGATGAATTAATCACTTGATCATCAGTTGAAGAAAAAAACAAATTACGTCGCGAGATGAAAAGGTTGGTAATGCGGCGTTCACTCCGATTTCTTTCTTTCTTCAGTTTTTAGCAACGTAACCTCAATTTCAACTTACCTACCTAAGTTTAAATTACCAGCGGTGCTATACAATAGCCTAATTATATACATTTCAGAGTAAACAGCATTATGTGCTTTATCATATTTAACATGCGACGGCTAGACAACGGCTCGTAAAACTGATCGTAAAGTCGATTGTGCGTTTAAGTGAATAATCTGCCGTTAACGAGCTGGAAAATTTAATCCAGCCTGTACTAGCCAACTACCAGCTTCTGACTCGAGTCGGCTGGTTGCACTTCTGCTCGGGCGGAATGCCCGGCAGATTTTGCGATTGATCGCAGCGCGTCCGTCCGACGAAGCCGCGCGCATCTCGCGTCTCTCGTGCGATGATATATATCTCGCGCCGTTGTTACATTGGACGTAAACTCGCGAACGGTACTTTGGTATTCCACTTTTCAGCTGCTAATCGAACATCGCTCCATTACCGGTCGCGCCGCTATCGCCGGCCGGTTAATTTCACGATGAATAATCAACGATAACGTCTTTATTTTTGCCGAACCGTCGAGACTGCCTGATCGACGATTCCGTCGCATTTCCACCGCGCGGACGTGCGATATTTACAAGTGTTCCTGCGAAGGACGAGGAAGGGGGGGGGGGGNGAACGAAGCGCGCGGACTGTTGTCGAAAATTATACACGTCGGCGGAGTCGAAAGTCAGTTTTGATTAACGTGTCGGTCGAGTAGTCAACCGCGCGCTCACACGTGCTAATTACGTGATGACGCAACGACAGGTATTAGGGCGCTAATTGCGGTCGAGGTTTTCTCGGACACCGACCGATCGATCGTCTTGCCGAACTGGCTCGGCGATAATGCGCGTTAGAAACCACTCCGAGGGGCCGCTCACCTGTCGCATTAATCGCCGTCGTATTCGACCGGCGGAACACACACCGTCGATCCGTGCATGATTATCAATCTCACTGCGTCTCTCGCGCACCGCGTCAACGCTGACTACTGTTTAGGCGCGATGTTCCTTGCATTTCCAGTGCTCTCTAACGGCGAATTAATTCACCGCGCTCGCTAAAGTGTATCGGACAATTGCCCACTTCCTGCTGAGCGTTCCTTTTTAAGCTCCCCTCGTCGATGAAGATATTTTCAGGACGTCTGATGTGTCTTCTTGCCCTTCTCTACTTTTTCACGCAGCGATCACCTGCTTCTCGTCGATGATGGCCGGGCTCATTTAGCGCGCGTGAATCTCACGTGAACGCTCGTCGGCGCCCGGCCGAAAAGAAAAAGCGATTCGATTCGGCTACTTGAATTTTCCGCGTCGAGACTTCGGCGATTTTCTCCGTCGAATAATCTCTCTCTCTCTCTCTCTCTCTCATTTCACATAGCGATAAATGTCTATGAGATTCAAAGTACCGAAGTTGCGGTCGAGCGAGCGATCGTTTTTCTCCTTTTTTTTTATTTTTCTCTTCTCTCTCTTTCTCTCTCTCTCTCTCTCCCCGTCTCTGTCGAAATTGCGCAGCGAGCGTTACAAAGCCACGGCGACGGAAGTCAACGGCAGGCCGTGGGAAAACGCGTCGGGCAAATCGAGGCGCGGAACATTTTTCGCCGCATTCCTCCATAATTCATCTTCGCTCCTCGTCCACGCTCGTCCTTTTTCTATTCCTCCCTCGACTCGCACCGACTATCCATGCTTATTCATTCGAATTCCAAGCGCCTCGCGGATCCGAAGACGCGGCGCGCGCGCGATACGTTCGAGATTCGATATGTACTCCTGTGTATCGAATCCAGGCGCGTACAATGCGTTCATGTGTACGCAGCGCAAACACACTCATCGGCTACTTTTAACGAGCGGCGAACTCGTGGGCGTGGCATTTTATCTCGCGCGAGCGCAATATTATATTAAAATAACGCATCACCGGGTTTCGCTGCGCCGCTATCTTATCCCGCTTTAATTTACTGTAATAATCGTGAAACTTATCGCGCGGGATTCCCCCCTCCTTCCGGCGCGCGCGAGCGCATGTTCCGCATGTGCGTTGCAATTCGATAAATATTCGCGGCGGATACACCGATTCTCGACTCGCATTATCGGCACGATAGTGGCGAAATTTACGGGGTGTATCCTTGCGAGAGCGCACCTTCCGCTACCGCGGTCGCTAATGAAAAGACAAAGACGACACTGGGCGTTACAGTTCGAGGCGCGTAGTCCAACTTCGGTGTCGAACTGTTCAAACGTAGCGTACCAGGTTGAACAACACACACATACACACAGGTGCGCGCAGTTTTTGCGTCGCATCGACCGCACCTTCGCTTCTCCCGCGATTCGTTAATTTTTCCCTTACTTTCTCCGCTTCCTTGGTATTCGCAACGCGAGCAACACGGGCGGACTCGAAAAGCGACACCCTGTATAGAGGCTGTTACGCGCGCAGGCACGCACGGAACTATCGCCAGCGAACGGCCAGACACGCATCGCTGCTTTTTTCCCATCATCGGTGCGATCGCCAATTCAAATTCGAGTCCGTCGTTCACCGAAGGCTGAAGAGCGCCAGATAGAGAGAGAGAGAGAGAGAGACGGATAGTTCTTTTACCGCGGCCCATAACGCTTCCGTCAAGCCTTGAGCGCGCGTATACGCGATGGATTCTTCGAGATTAATGAGCCGCGAGATTCGAGGCTGTTTGCGAAGAAGCGCGCATCCGAGCCCGACGATCAGGCCCGCTAATTGCCCGCGAGTGGCTGAACCACGTGGCGGAAAATGCGACATTCCCGGTTCGCGACGAGTCGTCGCGCGGTTTCGCGACCGACCGCGGCGGCGAGTGGGATAATGTCGAGCGAGCATTGTTTCGCCCCAGCTGTGGGCACTCGGTGTGTTCGTTAGGCGATCGTTTAGTTAAAGGTATAACGAGCGCAAATAAATGTCATTCGGCGACATCGAACGTGAAATGCTGCTCCGGCGAAATATTTCACGCGCGCGTTCAGCGTTTCATGCGCGAGAACTTCTGCCGCGGCTTTCGTCCGCTGACGACGAAAGTTCCGAATCTCTCGGTGTCAACGCATTCCAATTTGTAGTTTTACCACTTGGCGATTCCAGTCGAGATCTTATGGGATTACGTATAAAGAACTGAAATTAATGTTAATGGGGCCCGAATTTGTAATAGGAATCGTGACCGGGAGAAATCGTCGGGGCTGACCAAATCGTCCGAGTTGGGCACAGAAAAAAAATGTTACAATCAAATATATATAGTTACCTGTTTTTCAGTCGTTTAAATTAAGAAATCGTTTTATCGACATAAGTGTATTTTAATAGCTTGTAGTAAATACTTGGACATAGTAATATCTTAATTTGTAAGTGAATTATTGAATGCAAGTGTAAAATGGTTCTAAATTTCAGAAAATATTCATTAGGATTATATAATCCTTCTTTACCACTGAAGAAACTTAATGGTTTTAAATTTCGATTTCTCTACCCGATGAATATTTTCCAAAAATAAACCCTGATGTTCTCAATATTGAATGAATTTGATACTTCTCTCAATTGTTTTAACGTGTACAAATAATTGTCTGCGAAGGAGATATCATTGTACATAGTCAATGTTATTTTTACTTTTAGTAAATATTTACTAAGAAATATTGGAATAACCATATTATTTGGATCGAGAAAATTTCGCTTGAACGACAGCACGTTTTTTTTCGATTCGCCGATTAATCGGTTCCCACCGAAATAAAAAGCTCCGCGTGCGCACGAGAGCGTGGCCAGCACATCCGCGCGCGCGTTCACGCCGGCAGAATGTGTACCGCAAGTAGTCCCCAATAAATACAAATCGAAAGTTCGATTATAATCGAAGAGAGCGAAGAGACTTCTCTCTCCACCGCGGGCGTGTGGCGCGTCAGATCGGTATCGCCGCGGAACGATCGTAGGATGCGCGCACTCTTCTCTCCTCTTCGCGAGCGGAAGAGATGAGAAGAGCCTCGAGCGCGTACGCACGTCAGGCGAATTTTTCTAGGTGTAGCTTCCTGCCTGACGTCACAATTAGCCTGATTATAATTACGAACGAGAAAGACTGTGCGACACGGTGCGGCGACGCGCGCGGAGTGCGTCAAAGCGTTCCCGGCGAGATCGGCACGGGAGAAGGAGGGAGATATAGAGAGAAACAGACAGAGAGAGAGAGAGAGAGGCGCATTAACGGCGTGGCGAACGAACGACGTGGTCGAGCTGACAAGCGGGATAATTAGGCGGGACGAGACAGGACGTGCGCATTAATTAATTAGCTCAATCTAAGTCCACTTCGCTTATTGTGCGCGCCCGTACGCGCACGAACTGTGGACGCGACCTCAAAACCTATCCTATCCGCGACGATTTCGAAAGCGATACGCGGTTGCACGTGCACACGCACGCACGCAGGAAAGCATACATGCGTACATACACACACACACAGACATATTGCGCTAATACAGTATCTCGACCGGTCGCTGAATCACGCGCGGTCGAATCGCATTAATTTCGTTCGAGTGTTGTCGAAATTTATGTCACCGAGCGCGCGTGCGCCTGCCGGTGGACCCGGCGCGGAAATTTAAGGCCTCGTTAACTCGCGGGTGCGTTCTCGCGAGTCTCGGTCGCGGCGAAATTACGGTTTTCTTGTTTCCGCGTGCAAGGGAGTGTGAATAATGGTCGCAAAGCGCGTGCGTATAAGTGAAGAATTATTTTTGCGCGGACCTCATTCTTCGTAATGACCACCCTCGTGAACTCTGCTTCCATTCGACATGCGAGCACAGGCGAAATTCGAGCGATATTTAAATTTAACTCGTGTACGAGAAAGGAAATTAGCCACCACGGTTGAAAACTAATTTCCGTAGCTAAAAACCAGTTCCCACGGGCAAAAATTAATTAACCGTTCATCAAATACAACTGAAATTATGTTCATTCAGCTGATTTTTTTGTTTCTGTATCTAGCTTTTAGTTCCCACGGATATAAACAACCAGGTATAGTAACTAAATTTCATTTGTGTCATATGGACAGTTAATTCCTTTTTTCCGAGCGGTTGGATCCAGATTATTCAGCATGCGGAAGACGAAAAGTCACAGAGGAAATATCTTCTGTTTAATTCGCGTCCAGTGAGGAGAACAGATTCTAATTCTCTTTTCTTGCTGAGAAATCCGCGTGGCCGGCAGAGGAGCGCGCGACCGTAGATACTCTCCACGTTTCATTTAACGTTTATTTAATTTAATTCTGCCTCTATTCGACAGGAAGCAAAATAATTCATATAAAAGTGACGTTTGGATTTGACTGTCAATTGAATTCAAATTATTCAGTATGTCGAAAACGAAAAATAGCCGTGAAGATATTACCGGTCAAAATTACGCCCAGTCAGAGAGAAAGATAGATTTTAATTACTTCTTCCTGTCGAGGAATCCGCGTAGCCAGCGAGAAGAATGCTCGACTACTGATGTGCTTTACGGTTCACTTAACGTCCATTTAATTTAATTCTGCTTTTATTAGAATATCGACCAGAAACAAAATTCATATAAACGTGATGCTCGAATATAATTCTCGGTTGAATCTAAATTATTCAGTATGTCGCAAAGGAAAAATCACAGAAGAAATATCTTTGGTTGAATTTGTGTCCGGTAAGAAAGATAGATTCTAATTCTCTCTTCATGGCGAGGAATCCGTGTAGCTATTGAAAAGAACCCACGATCATTGATATGCTTCACGTTTCATTTAATGTCCGCTTAATTTAATTCTTCTTTTATTCGTAAATTCCGAAAGAAGTAAAATTCGAATAAAAGCTATGTTTGAGTTTAATTCTCAGTTAGATCCAAATTATTCAATATGCCTGAGAGGAAAAATGATGGACAAGATATATTCGGTTGAATTTACGTTTAATGAGCAAGACAGATTTTAATTCTCTCTTCCTGCTGAGGAATTTGTGTAGCCGGTAAGAACCCGCGACTACACTGACGTGCTTCACGTTTCATTTAATGTCCGTTTAATTGAATTCTGCCTTTATTCGCGCGGGAATGCTGAACAGAAACGAAATTCGAATGAAAGCGATGTTTGGATTTGATTTTCAGTTGGGTTCCAATTATTTAGCGCGTCTAAAAAGAAAATCACAGAGAAGATATCTTCGGTTAAGTTTGCGTCCCTCTTCCTGCCGAGGAATCCGCGCGGCCGACACACCACGTTCCATTTAACGTTCTTTCAACCTAATTCTGCTTTTATTCCGATTTAACCAGGAGCAAAATTCAAATCAGAGCGATGTTCGAATATAATTCTCAGATTGGATCCAAATTATCCGGTATGTCGGGAAGAAAAAAAAGAAAAAAGTCGCGTAGAAGATACCTTAGGTCGTCCGGCGAGAAAAACGGATTCTAATTCTCTCTTCCTCCCGCCGAGGAATCCGTGCGGCCGGCGAGAGGAGCGCGTGACCACGGTTACGCTCCACGTTTCATTTAATGGGCCTTAACGTCCTAGCGCGGAGGACAATCAACCGTGAGGTCCGCAATGCGGCGTCTCGGTTGCCGCGCGCGCGAGCGACAAGCAGCAACCATCAGGCGAACGAGCGTTCGGGAATCGGGGTCTTTAGCGAGGTCAGGCCGCCCCTGGCTCTATATACGGCCCCCTCCCGCCGCGGCGTGCGCGCTCGTCCCTGAAAAATAATTAATTTATGCTAACGAATGAGAAGCGTAACGGCTGGCGCTCTTAAATTCGCGCCATTGAGCGGCCAAGTGTCCGTAAGTCCCTCCTGCGAGCGAGAGCGCGGCCGTGCGCTCTCTCCTCTCTTCCCGCTCTTTTCCTCTCACTCGACTGGTTTCCGTCGAACTGTTCGAAACTGGTTGCAGCCCGAGGGACGCGGCCGCCCTCCCGACACATCCGGCGGAGCGAAGCGGGAACGAACGCGCGCCGGAGATCGGACGCCTGCGAGTCCTTCAGGAAGACCGAGTATCTCCATAATTAATTTTATTGTCAGAAATTAAAGTGCTTGTCGCCGGCGTCGCGCGGCCCGTCCGTTCCCTTGAACGATGCTTTACGTGATTACCTGCTGGAATTGCAACGAGGCCGTGAAACGAAGCTTGCATCCTTAACGTCCCTCCGAAGGATTCTCGAAAGTCGGTTCTCTTAATTATGTTACCTCCGTGGCGACCTGTTTCTTGGGGATTTTGGTACGATTTCTGAATTCGCCACGGTTATGCAACATTATAACTGTGGTCAATTACTTAATTTCTAAACGGTGTAGATCGGTGCGCAAATCGGTCGCAAGAGAGTGTTTATATCCTTCGCCTATCAGAGTAATTACAAATTATACACAGAGAAAAATCATGTTGCTGTTGTATTGAAACCATTATTGCTACAGCATATTCGACAGCGATAAAAGTTAGTTAACATGAACTAAATTAACAAATTATTCGTAATTAGAGCAGAAATAGTTTTGTTGCTAAGATAGGAAATATTTTGCTGAACGAATTTGTCCTTAGTGCGTGTTAATTTGCTGTCAGAACAAAATAGTGTATTCCTACATTTAAGGATTTGTCCTTACAGCAAAACAATTTGTAGATTCAATAAACTGTAGATTCACAAAGTAATCTAGCGAATGGCAATTAAGATCGTCATTCTTGATTTGTTCTCGATTTGATTGAATTTATGTTGATGCAAATATCACTTGAACTCAATTCAAGACTAAAAATCTCCCAAGATTATAATATTCTCGCTTATATATGAGGATATCTATTCTTGATTTAAGACCAAATCGTTTTCCGTGTACTCTTGACAAATCGTTTTGCTGTTCGTATAGTAACTGACAGATTTTGCTGCGTCAGCAAAAAATTTTCTGTTCCAATAAATTATTTTTCTCCATGTGGATCTCACCCTTTCCTTTACGAATTCCTCATGATTTTACAAGCGATCTAATGACGCGCACAGAAAGTTTTTCAAACGTCATGCCCAGCGTGACATGCAGCGTCGCTGGTGGCTGCAACAGTGACGAATACTTGAAGAGCTTTCCAGGGGGATGCGTCCAGGCTCATTCGTCCTCGCCCTCCTCGGCCGCTATTTTCACTTAATCTCTTTTCTCAGGAAAATTAAGGCGAATTCAGGCGCAGCCGCTCGAATATAACTCAGTAACAATGCGTCGTGGCGAGAACGGCCGATAGTCGTTCTTTCTCCTCTGCTTCCCCTCGCTTTACAACCACCCTCTCTGTCGAAAGAAATCTGAATTCTCACCACCCTCCCTTACCTGCCGGAACGCATTGTTCGTCTTCTCCAACAGACGGCAGATTTCCTCGATGCCATCTTCTCGAACATTCCGAATCTCCCGCATCCGCGAAATAAAACGTACGCGCGCGAAGACCAATATACTGCCTTGAAAAAGGAAAGAAAGAACAAAACATTACACGATAATTCTTGATCGAAATTACGATTTGCAATTATGCGTGTTTGCGAGATTGAAGTCACAATAATTGCACGGAGAAAGAAGATCGGTGAAATTGACGTGACATTGAACGAACCAAATGCGTTTTAGTAGTAGTGACGGAAGCATAATTTCTGTTTCCGATAAACCAAACTTGGTCTTATGGAGGTTCGAGTGTTTGACTAAAGAGATAAGATAAACCTGTAATATATACATAATGCAAAAGTTAATCGAACTAACAATACGTAACAGAAATTTCAGTAATTTATACCGTATCATTTTCAAGATATCAATCATAATCTTGTACGTGTGTAACCATAGAAACCTATAATATACACTAAATCTCTTCTTATTCGATATTTGTGTATACGATAGTTAAAAATAAATTATAATATTAACCTTTAAAGGGCCGGGATTTGAGAGGGCATATCCGCCTTAGTAAAGGGGGAAAAAAGGTATCTTATATTATGCATTGACCATACACTAAGTATCGATCATGGGTAGCGCCAATATATTGGCTTTCCGGCCCTCTAAAGGTTAAAGACTAATAACTAACATAAGACCAATAAATATAGCATTGATATATTTAATAATATTATTTTCGTATTTCGTATACATTAATAATATTTTCGTATTTGCAGTATCGTTTACACATGAAGCTCTCCTTAAGAATCCGACATTCCGTTTCCTCCAGCCGAAACGCGCTTGGTTCGTCACGTTACCACGTTAATTCGACCAATCTCTTTCCTCCGTGTGGGGTTCGCAAAATGAGGATAATTCGAACAGATCGTTCGTCGTCGCGGTTAAGCGTGCGCGCAACGTTGAAAGGGGAAAGCCTCTCCGTCGGATGAGCTTCTCCGCGCGAAAAAAAAGTTTTTTTACGCCGCGAACAACGCGTAAATTTCTGCACCGTCGTCGCGAGATTGAAGGGTGACACACTCGGGCGAGAATCGCTCGAAAGTCACTCTCGGCTCCGCGGAAATTTTGCCGGGCTGATGCGCGGGCGGGGGACAAGACGCGACCGTGGGCGGAGAGAGCCTCCTTCTCGGCGGGGGGGGGGGNGGGGGGGGGGGGGTGCGATGGGAATTTTATAAGGAATAAAATTTTAAGCGCCTTATAAAACCCGGCAAGTGTGCACTAGCAGTCTGTAATATGGGCCGTATATCCGTATACCGCGTCTCGTGTACATAAAGCTCGTCTCTCCTCTTCTATCCTTTCCTCCTGATCTCCCGCCTACCATTCGTCCCGCTCGCTCTCACCCCTCGCTGCAACCCCCGCCGGCGTGTCCTCTTTGTGTGCGTTCGGACGGAAATATTTATTATTTTGTACGCGTCCCCTCTTTATTATTTCGCTGCGACGTCCTACGCGAGACGGCGGAGATGACGAGGAGGACGACGAGCGCAGCTCTGTCCACGCGCGACTTTAACGAGCCCGGCGTTACACGGCGGCGGACGTCTCGATGATCTCGCATATTTTCAAGGGGATTCCGACAATGGCTCTTGTGGTAGCCTGCGCGGAATAACAACGGAACAGTGCTCGAGATTCATTCTCGCCCTCGTGTCTGTTACTAATTCAATCTCGAGAACGGGATCCGATTCGGGACATCTCGAAGCGTTTCCCTGGGATCCGCGCTGACGACTTTTAATTACGCCACGAGGAGAGGGGGGTGGGGGGGATACGGTGAATAACACATACGCGTATATGGAACGCGGCAGACCTCATGCCTAACTTTCCAACGCCACCTGGCAGGCAGTTAGAATCGAATTAAGAGCCTCGTGTGTGCAGCGCGCTTTTCACACGCGAGCACGCGCTATCGCGAGAGCGCGCGTATTGCCGCCGCTCTTTAATGATATTTCGGAATGTAAAAATGCCCGGAGAGCTTAGACTAGACTCTAATTGGCCGGCCAGTTATCTCTCCTCGCGAGAAGAGCCGGGAACTTCGGTGGCGAGAGAGTAACATGTACGTGTTATCCGTCTTTCCTTGAGGCCACGTTCCCGAGCAAATAAGGCCAGTACCCTTATTTACTCGCGATATCCTGCGTTTGCGTTACGCGCTTACGTTACCTTCTGCGTACGTTCTCTCACAATGTGCTTCTATCGGGACGTAGAATAGCCAAGGGATATGCAGTAATCTTTTGTACAGCGAAGATACATCGTCGAGATAACGTGCGCTGCTCGTAATTACGCCGATACAAGCGCTGACTCTTAACTCGGCGAAATTAACATTACTGCGATTCGAGAGGAACGCGAGCGCGATAGTTCAACGTGCATGTTCCGTCGAGTGAAGTGCAAAATCCGCGGAGAAGTTGTTCTCTTTGGCTCTGACGAAGCGCTCGGCATCATTTTGTAATTTTGATTTCTAGCCGTTAAATAATTTTAACGATTAGTACATTTTATTCAATAATTTGGTTAAACTTAAACTTAAATACCTTTATTGTTATTTCATTAATTATTTAAGTTAAGTACTTTCTACTAACTGTGGAAATTATTTAATTTTATTAGCTGTTAATTATTGTTGGATGCCTTTTTACAGATTACTAAGGTTAAATAATTTCATTATTATTTCACTAATCATATATATATATATATTGAAGTTAAGTAATTCTACTAATTATTGCAGTTAAGCAATTTCATTAATTATTAATTATCATTGAGTAAAAATGTGTACAGATTACTAAGGTTAAGTAACTTTATTATTATTTCATTAATTATCGAGATTAGATAATTTTACGAATTATCAGTGTTAAATGATGTTAACTATTAATTATCGTCGGGTGAATTTTTACGGACATCTCGTAATCGAATCAATCGCAACGTTTGAATAACACGTAATGCGCGCCACGGTATTTAGCGGAGAACCGTCTAACTAATTGCGATTACTCTTCGCATTGTAATTTATCATTCGCACGCTTATCTATCTGCGTATTAAAACGCACGCGGAGGAACTCACGAGCGAGGGAAGCTCGCTCAATCGGCTTGTATACTCAATCTAGCCGGTATCTATGACAAGAATCGACGGCCGAGCTTCGACGGCGAGTATAATTAATTACCGAAAGCAGAAGGATCGGGCCGCGCGCAGGGGAAGGATAGGATAGGAGAGACACCACCCGCGGTACCGCTCAGCATATCCTCGTCACAATTCCGAGAATGCCCCCCCCTCCCCCCCCCCCCCCCCCCC
>NW_014555320.1:336657-424171 GCF_001313825.1 Dinoponera quadriceps
TGACCGCCGCCGCCAGCGGCCGGTTTTAATTTCGTTCGTTTGCTCGTTTGTTTTAACATTATTATGCCGCTCGAAACCGGGACTTATTTAACTTCGCTGCGTGGTTACGTTGCGTTCGATCAAACCTCGTGGCCGGGAAGTTCAATGTCCGTCCGTCCGAGAGAGCGCGGAGTAGAAAGTGAAGAAAACGGTCCGGTAAATTAAACGGGAGCGCTAACAACGCGCAATGGACTCGGTGCGCGCCGGACACATCCCGATAACCAATTACCGCCTTATCGCGCGGTTAACCGAGTCCAGCCGGAAGTTGACTGATCTCGATATGAGATAATGTATATACGCGTATATTGATTAAAAATAGGCCCGTTTTATTATCGGCGATTACTATCAGTGATTACCATACGTGATTCATCGTCATAAATTGTGAGTAACATTGAATGAAGTGGGAAAGAGGAGTTCGTTCCGTTTACAAAGGCGTCTTTTGATAACGAAATATATGACGTGAAATATATTCGTATCAATGTGTGTACGCATCGTTTGTCACGTACAAGTTCATCCCCGTGATCGCATACACACGCGGGAACACGACGACGATGGCGACGAACACTGCTCGCGACCGAGAATCAGCGTGGTACTTTTTAATGACCGGCGAGAGAGAGAGAGAGAGAGAGAGAGAGAGAGAGATGACGCGTCTCTCGTTAATAAATATCTCCTCGCATTCCTCTCGGGGAGTGTGAGCGCGCGGAGTAAACGGCGCGGCGTGGCGGCGCTAATGCGCCCGAGACGAGATAATAAATTCTTCCGTGGTGAGAATAAAAATTGCGGCATACGTAACGCACCTGCGAGAAAACACCTGCCAGAGGAATAAGTGGTACGCGTGTGATCTCTTATAAACGCCATAAAATCCGGACTAGCCAACACTGCATCGTGCGCCTCATGCGCGCCGTACAATATTTATCATCCGCTAGTAGAATACGTTTATTTGCGATTTCAGCACGATGCGTATACTTAAGAGAGGGGAAGAGAAAAGGAAAAAAGGGGAGAGGAAGGAGGATTATTATAGTGATGTGAGCGACATGTAGAGAAAAAGCATCGACATATCATTTTGTTCTTGTGCTCTATGTGTGTATTGGAGGTGTAAAATTAAAATTTTCATGAATGAATGCAAATTAGCGACATTTTTGTATCGAAATATACGATAGTCTTATGAAAATTATTATATATCTCCTGCAAATAATAATTTTTTTAATGTTTGAAGATTGACGCTTTCAGAAAATAAGCTCCGAAACCGATATATCCACGATATCTCTACGGGAAATTGTCAACAAAATAAAATAAAACACAGAAGTTATATTATTTTATACATTTATTATATATCTTTATATGGTATCTTTATTCTCACATTTTTTGAAATTTTGAAAATTTTACGATGTATATTGCTCCTTTATTATGTGGAAATACGGAAAAAATTCGTATCAATTCAAAACTTTTATTCTTGTGTAAGTAAGAATATATAGTTTTATATGGAGATAAAACTTATTTACATGAAGAAATTCCATGTAGTTCCGCTAAAAATATTTTAATTATTTAAGGATAATTTTTATGAATTGGGAAGTAGAAATATTGGATAGAAAGAACAATATTTTCAAAGTAAGAATTGTATTAGTCTTAAAATATTCTTTTTATTCAATATTTTTTCCTTCCCATTCATGCAAATTATTTTTAAATAAGAAGAATCTGATATATTTAGTGTTCAACCACTGTACACAATAGACGAAGTTCATGTTCTCTGCGACAGAGTTCAGTTTTTTTTTACAGCCGAAAAACATGAGTATATCGGTTTACCATATCTATGTCAGTTCCAATCCTTTTGCCCTACAATTATTGCAAATTTTCTATCCCGAACGATCACCTGTTCAAGTGGAAGAATGAAAATGATTTCGGGTCCCGAGTGATCCCGATTCTTCCACTCGTCGCTTTCTCGAAATGACGGATTCGATCGGACGCGACGGTGAATTACGTCCTCCGTGGGCTCACCGACGACTAATTTTTATGTCCGCCGTCAAACACGGACGCGCTCGACCTTTCTCGAGGAAAAAGAGAATTCGTCGAGAATTTAGCCCGGGCCGAGATCGGTCTCTCGAAAAGAACGACCTGGTGCGGGCCACGCAGCCTAGGTAGAATCTTCCTCTCGTCCCCCTCCCCCTCCGCACGGGAACGCTTCCCCGAGTATTCGGTGTTATAAAACTCGGTTATGAGGCCCCGGTCGATAAATTCCGATCGGCCTACCGGAATCCCGACTTCGAATTCGAGTCTCGACGGCCACCGGGGGCGGGTGCCCCCCGCGGCTGCCCCCCGCATTATGCTCCCGCGGGCATATCTTATCCGTCATAATTCTTGGAAAAACCGGCTCCGGTCCCCCGGCCACCTCCCCGCTCACGCGGCCGTGAGCCGCCGGTGAAGGCGCACGAGCGCGCTCCTATGACTACATGCTGGTAGTCTAATGTATGGAAATTCATTCCGAATCTGGCCGGACCGGTGTCACCGGGGTCAGTCGGCGCACGGGCCCCGGGGTCTCCCTTTTTCGTCGGACCAGTAAATCCGTTCCGTCTTCTGCGAGATCATCTCCCTACCCGTTTTGACACGTCGCCGACCCCCGATCTTTATTTTTCTGACGAACCCCGCCACTTCCTCTTGGTCTTTCATTTTGTCGAACTGCTCCGGACGAACGATTCATCAGCACAGCCTCCTGCCGAAAGAATACCTCGCCGGATCCATTCAAACGCTCTTCGCGCTCGCTATATTTTCTTTCGCCGTCAACCGCCTTTTCGGGACTGCACGTTTGCGCCGGCAGTCCGCACTCTGATAGAAAATTATCGTTATTTTCGGTGCCAAACCTTTTTAACCGCAAAAATAATCAGGAGAATCATTTTTCTAGTATGTGTTACTGTAGTGTCAGTGATAATAATCTTACGTGCATGTTGCTGCTATCGTAAAATATGTTTGGCGCTGAAAATAATTATAATTTTTTACCAGTGTGGTCTCGATAGACACGTTATTTCGCGGTTGTCTCATCCGAGTTCGCAACGTCCTCGGATTTTTTAAGGTCGATATCCCATTGGCCGATCAAAAGTTGTCCATCTAATCAGTGATCCTCCTCGCGCAAGTATATCGCGACAGAACACCAGAATGAAGTGTCTCTTCCATGTGTCGCACATCGATACACTGAAAAAAGAGTTTGGTAACAGTTACCAAGAGTTGGTTAAATAATTTAAATTAAATTATTTAATTATCGCAACCATATCGTTTAATATTATATATCGTATATAATATATGGTGCTGCAATATACACACAGTATATGTAAATAATTTGATTGCATCAACCAAACAATTTAGCCGAAGCTATTTAACCAAATCTTGGTAATTGTTACCAAATCCGTTTTTCAGTGTAGTTACATTCCCTTCGTCTACGAGCGTCTGAATCCCTTTCCGAGACCCCCGCTCGTCGAAACAAGGACGGAGAGTCCTCGCGCTTGGACGATTCCTCCGTAGCAATCTTTCTTCCCGCAGAGTCAGGTCTCCTTCTGAGGCAGCGCGAAGTTGACAATCGTCACCTGGCCGGTTTCTCGACAGAGGAACGAAACGACGCCTGCCTGTTTACACACCTGGATCCCGCGTTTCAATGGTCGTCCATAATAAGGGCGAGTTTACACGCGCCTGCACGCGTTACGACGCGGCCGCTTTTTACGTTTCTTCTCTTTCTTCTTCTCCTTCCTCCTCTCTCTCTCTCTCTCTCACTCTCTCTCTCTCTCTCTCTCTCGCTCTCGCTCTCGTTTGCTTTCAGAAACAACGCGTAATCCGGTGAGACATGAACGACGGGAAAATTGACAACGGTCGGTTTTCCCGGTGACGAGCGACAACGACGTTTGAAAAACTCGCTCGTTATTCATTTAGTTCGCAACAGTTCATAATTATTCGAGGCGTCGTCAAAATGGCGCCTCGTTCCTTACGACGAATGAGCTTCTTTCCCGCGCGTTTAAGGATATATTGTGTGTCGTATTTTCAATAACGTATCAAAGGAACCACTCATAAATTTAATACTTTTCTAGTTTTTAATATCATAATAGTTTTTAATTAAAATCTTATTTTTAGTTTAGAAGATATTAAAAATAGAAATTAAAAGGAGCTCATTAATTTCAAGGAATATGAATATATAAAGGGTGTCAACTTTAGTTGCAAATGTCTCAGCTCTCGAATGGTCCGTCTTTTTCTAATTGCACGAACAATGAATTAGATGATATTTCAACGTATATGCAGTGTAAGTTTCATCGAATTCTTATCAAACTTATTTCATCTTACATCTCCTTTAAAGTAGAATAATTTTTCATTCAGGCTTTGAATTACCATCAAACTTCTGGTGTCACTTTTAAATGCAATGTAAGCTAATTTGTAATTTTACATAATTTTTTCATTATTTTGAGCAACACATCCCTAACAAACGCTCGTGGCGCTTGTGATTAAAGAGAAAGTCCGTGTATGTGCAACCCGCTCGTGTAATTATTTCGAATCTTTCTGCGAGATTAGAAAATCGCCGCTTCGCTCTCCGGCGAGGTGAATGGACGGTCGCGTATTGAAGTCAAATGTTAACGCATCGCGCATGCGAAATTATCAAGTCATTATGCGATTATCGCTAATCGATCCCTCGGGTGCGTTACTCTTGACTCAGGGGGGAAAAGAATTACACGTTGCGCGACACGTAAGTGTCCGAGATTTTTATTCCGTTCCGAATATAACACGGTATGGTATGCACGATATTACGTACTATAACGCACACTATTATACAATATATACATCATATTTGACATCACGCGATACAATTTGATCGGTTTCACGATATTTCTGCATTTAAATCGCGCATTTAAATTTCTTTATTAAATAATAGCAATTTAAAGAATAGTAATATTAATAAAGCATTAACACAATAACATTAAGAATATAGTAACGTTAACATAGTAATACCAAAAATAATAATACGAACAACTTTTCTTATTAGAAATGTTTATTGAATAATAGCAATATCAACAATACAATGATTATAATTATGAGTGCCAAAGGTTTCCCGTAAATAGATGAAATAAATGAGTAAATATTATCGCTAATTGGGTTTTCAACAACGTGATACAAGTCGCGTTTGGTTGTCTCCCGATCGCTCGCGTTTGAGATGAAAATTCCGCGGTGTCTCGATCGTGTCAAATTTCGAGGATGAAGAATCACGCAAGAATTTCTCGGGGTTCCCGGTTGCGACGAAGAACGATGAAAAGAAAGAAATACTTCGCTACGGCCTCGGGCGCGGAGGTGCGCGGCAGAAGGCGAGAGAACCCCTCCTCGAATTTCCCCGTCTGGACGTTGCTGATCGAGCCATCGATCGATTCAGGATCGACGTCCGACGACGACGACGACGGTGGTGGTGCATACACACGCAGCGCACGCTCCGGGGAATTGGCTTCAATCTAAAACGAGCCGCGGACACGGCCTAATCACTAACGGGGATATTAGCTAATCTCGACCAATTAGACGTAATGGCTGGATTAAGACGGGTCGCACGCATGCTAAAATTGAATATTATATAATCCCCGGACGGAACCATGCCACGTTTCCCACGTACGTATATCGCGAGCGCGGCCGTCATTAGCCGCCGACTTCTCTACCTACGATCGTCGTGCGGCCCCGCGTGTGTGGGACTCGAGGAAAACGAGACTAACGATCCTCCACGGAGAGCGATTTTCTGCGCCGCGACGGAAAGCTTTTGTTGCGTGGACACGCGCGAACGTATCACGAACTTGTTGCTGGCGCGCTACGGCGATAGAAAGTAACGCACGTTACTAGCAACAACGTACACAACGGTGGTCCGGGAAATGGGAAATGCGCGAATGGGGATAACGATCCTTCGCGGATTGCGTACTCGTTGAAGCTCGGCGTCGCGCCGATCGTGTGTGGGATCCTCCACGGACGACCGTTTCCCATCATCTCGCCGCCACTCGTCGCGCTGTCTCACCGAGAATCAGGGATCTAACGATTCTCCTTTTCTTGCTTTCTTCTTCTTACGAAAAATCGATCAGAGGAAGCGCACGTGTTATGCATCAATATATCAATAAAAAATGAAGATATACTTCGGAAGGGTAATACGGAATAGGTCGGGTGAAACGGAATATTTGATTTATTTTGCAAAAAATAATTTTTCTATAATCTATAATAATGATTATATTATATATTTATTATATTATGTGTTATTATAATCTATTATAAACTTATAGTTTTATGTTTTTTGTTATAATAATGTTATAACGTTATGTAAATGTACATACACGGGAAAAAAATTAGTCTTGAATCAATGATAGATATTCTCTTATATAAGTACAAAAATATATATTCTTAAAAAAATGTTTAGTCTTCATTTGATTTAATACGATGCAAGTAATACTTGTGCTCAATTCAATACTACAATTCTTCTAAGAATATTATAATATTCTTCCTTATATATGAGAATATATCTATCATTGATTTAAAACTATTTTCTTTCTGTGTAATGTCATATTACTTCCATCTCATTGTTTATGCTACCTACATGTTTTTTTAGCATCTTAAAAAGAGAAAAAAACAATAGAATATAATATGCAATATTTCCAAAAAAATGGTAGGTAATACGGATTATTCAATATTACCCGATATCGTCATTTTTACCTTTTTATCGTACACAATGGAGATGTACATCATATAATACTTGCAGAATAAACTGTATCGAAGCTATATCTTAGTTTCACATGTAACGAAAAGCTAATAATCTGTGAAATAGGTTGACTGTTAAATGAAAGTTTAAAAACTTGCCCGATAAAACTGACGAGACATGGAAAATCTAAAATTGGACGTACACATTGCACACGATCTCGTATCGGGCTGCCGCTTTGTACTTAAGTTAAATTAAGGGTTCAACGGCTGATAATTCCATTGCTATCCATTATGTTGCAACCCTTAACAGGCTGGGATATTTCATATTACCCGCACTTCCTCTATGTTTTCCGGCTGAAAGAGGATTATTCGGAGTGAATTTCGTTACGCTTTCCTCTCCGAGAGAGAGCGACTGAATTTTCGCGCACACGTTGGAATGATTCGCCCACGAGAATTAATCCTTCGCGGACCGTCGTAAGGATACTTTGTGCAAGAGCGCTAACAGGTCAACCGTAAAGAAAAAAAGACGGAAAGAGAAGGAAATGAGAAAGAGATAATCGCTGGCGAAGCCGCGAGCCAGTGGTACCCGGCGTTCACGTGTAATAGGAGAGACATGTGGAACGCTAATGTCTACAAAGTTAATTACGGTTATAAAGGCGACCGCTGCACGAGAGTTCAGCGTAAACAATTACCGCGCGCGAGCTGCGTCGAACAGCGAAATACAATTCGTAATAATAGGTTGGATCTCCTACTGCGAGTTCCAGATAATAGCTGCTGATAATTGATCACATTGACATCGAGGAGACGCTTCTTTGTCGTGTCCCCGTCGAACTTACCTTGCCGTTCGTGTTATTAATGGCTTCTACGCGCGCGGATAGAATTTTTATTAATCATCGGAATTTATCGTTATATTAGCCAACTTTAAGCAGATTTATCTTTATTTATTCATTTATTTGTCGGCGGATAATTTATTTAAATTATTGATTCTCTTAAGAAAAGAGAATATCAATAAAACGGTTCGCTTAAAACTAATAGTTGAGCTGGTGAGAATAAATAAATAAATATATATATTTATCTCGTGTGTAATTTTTATTAGCAATATCCTCGTAAGAGTAACCGAGTTATTTCAATACGAAACACAACATTTAATAGCCTATAGATGAAATTTTAATTTTCCGACTGATGTAGTATAAGATAAAGTATGCTAAGAAAATATTGTTTGCATAACACATAGGTCGAATAGGAACTGATAAGAACACTAGTTATCCCGTAAATTGATTATTTACAGATTATTTACAGATATCCCAAATAAGATTACGGTAAATTTGTTTAAGGACGAGAAAGGACGATGAAATATAAAACCTTATTCATGCCACATTACGTCTTCGATACTCGACGTGGCGGGGCGATATAAATATCTTCCGGAGTTGCTCTTTGCAAATGTCAGCGTCCCGAATTGTTTACACGATCTCTCAGTACCTACCTTTAATGTCCTAAATTAACATCACTCGAATTTCCACCGGTTATTCAGCGTCTCGTTAATGTCACCCGCGATCTGCAGAGCGATCTGCAGAGCGTTTCGAAAAACCGGAGCGTCGCATTTTGTAAGTGAAATATAAATTATTTCAACGTGACGTGCAGTAATCGAATTATCGGGGAAACGGGCATATTATTAGAAGACATGGGGGTATCGGTGCAACATCCGCGCTGACAAAGAAACGAGCGGCGCGAAGGGTAAACACACGTGTTGTTCGTTTCCGGGGCTCGTGAGCACGCCCCGAATTCCCGGATGTATTAGACGGGCCCCGTGAAAGCGCGCTGGTTTATCGCGGGCCCAATTATCGTCGCGTCGCAACAATCTTACGGTTCTGTCTAAATAGCTGATAAAGAAAAGCTCGGTGTGCCAGGACACATCTGTGTTTGCTGTGCCGCGTCTGCGCGTCGATCAGATCCGCGTTCGTGAGGCCCCGAGACAAACGACGAGGGTGACAATATCGATTGTTTGCGGCAGTTTGGCGGCCTTTCTTTTGCGATAAGGCCAATCTGAAACGCCTGTGACTTCGGATTTCGCCGGATGACGGCGTTCTCTTCGTTTCGCCCGAACCAACGGAAGTTTCAATATCGCGTTCGGACCGCGAGACGGCGGTTTGAGTAGCGTGTCTCCGAAAATGGCGAAATAGACGAGACACCTCGCGTGTGGCCTATTCTCGTTTCTTGTCTATTCGCAGATTCGTTCCTCATACTCGGGAAAAGGAGGGGAGGAAAGAAATGGACGAAGGGGACGTTTGCGGAAAGTAATTGAAAACTTAAATAGCAGAGCGCGCAGGAATTAGAGTCGCCGGCGGAGTTGCCAACTCTGCCGGAAAAAGGATTTAGTAACTGCTACTAAATATATGGGGCAAATAGTGCCGGCCAAACGTCCAGCGACTGTTACGAAATAATTTGATTAGGTGGAGTAAATACGTGGTTCCAAGAACCAAGATTTAATTGCTTGAACTAAACATCCGAGTCATCAAACGTACGTCTGGGAATTAATACCTGATTTTGAGAGATATTCGGTAACCGTATTGTAATAATAATTTGTAAACCGTTAACTAAACGTATGATTCGCAGGGAAAATTATTTTAGATTTTTTTCATTTTTCTGATAAAAATCTCATTGTTGTACGTGAACTACTTTGTCATCTTTCTTACTCCATACGTAAAATTCCTTCGTGGTTTCGCTCTCATAGCGGCCAAACATCTTTCTAACCACGTTCCCCGCTGCTCGACTTCGATGAACAGGAATCGACGAGTCCTACGAGCTCTGATGACTTTGCAACTCGTAGTGTGTCCTTATAGAATCAGATAGTTAAATGTTGCAACATTTTCCTTAATAAATTTCTCAACGCATCTCGTGTCCCATAGATTTATGGTTATATATTTAATTCCATATATTTAACTCCGTACATTTAATCTAAATAACAAATTAATTTGAACAACACCAAAACTATGAAACAATGGTGCTTTTTTAATCAAATAACACGGCTTTATCCAACGACATGAAATAATGTTTCTTACAAGATTATGTTGCAATATTAATCAGTTAATATAATTAATATTAATTAATAAATGTCAGAGTATCGTTAAAGTAGGTAATTCCTATTAGTCTGTAAGAGCTATCCGAATAGATGCGAATTAAAAATCCTTAAGAGCGTCAAAGTATTATCGAAACTCGGAATACTGGGACGTTAATGTCGTCACGAACAATATCTCCCTCTACTTTGAGAGAGAAATTATTGTGAAATATTCCCGCGTCTCAGATACATCATCAGAATATCCCTGCGCTTCGCGCAACACCACGCTCGCCCGTGTAAGGTCTCGGACACAGCTTTGCCCTCTCGCTTTACTTCGAAAATAAACTTCGACATCGCGCAACAACAAACGAACCTCCTTGTCGCGATTCACGTCTCTTCGAATCCGAAAATTCGCGTGGTTAGCGAACGCCAAACCGACCGGCTCTTGGAAGAGGCTGCTCGCACCCTCGCGGCGCTCACGAGCGCGCGTCGGACGGAAAAACAAAGGGGAGAGATCGGAAATTCGCCTATCGGCGGAGTCGTCGACCGAATCCACCGGAGGAAAAAGATCTCGGAGCATGCTTTGGTCGTCGAGCGGTTTGTCGGCGGTCGAACGACAAGCGTTCCCCAAACACAGAGGGACAAGGCCAACCCCCGGGGGTGGCAGGCAACAAGTGACCACAGGGCAGACATACACGAACAACAGCCGTGAGCGCTTTTACTCTCCCCTTTCCTTTCCCTTCGCTTCTCTAACTGCCTCTCTCTCTCTCTCTCTCTCTTTCTCTCGTGGTTGTCGACCAGCCGGTCGTTCGTCGACGACAATCGATATATCGACCATCCACGGAAACCCGACGTTATGTCGAACACACGTGAGAGTGGAACGTACGTAACGTGCGCGCGTGTGTGTATGTGTAAATGTGTGTACGTTGGTGAGGAGGGGGGATGCCAAAGGGCGAAAACGGACGCGGTGCCTTACGTGGGTTGCGGTAGGCCACGGACATCCGTTCATCCGTCTTTCGTGCCCTTCAAAAGTCCGCCATCGATAGCGAGCTTCTTCCTATCCTGGACAGAGCGAGCCTATGACTGCGTGTCGAAAGTGAAATATCGCGCTGCACGTCGCGTCGACTCGGGCGCGTCAGACAACTCTCTGGGTTAATTGATTCCCGGTACGCGTTCTTATTCGAGAATTTGCATTGTCCCTTTTCTCGATAAGATTTTCCTCGATCTTTCTCTTAAGTTTCTCCCGGGAATGTTTTGAATCGACATACGGTACGTGTTCGATGATAAAGACGTTTACTTACAATTGGAATGAGACGCTGTATGCGCTTGTTTACTCGAGCGACTCGGAAGAATTAAAAGTTTTAACAAATGGTCATCGGCAGCTGACGAAACGGCATTCCTGCGGTCCTTGTCAGCGATACCCATTCGATATCCTGAAAAACCTCTTCAATCTGAAGGTAAACAAGATAAATTCCCAACCGCCTAATTCTATGAAGAAACAACACTGGAATCTCACGCGAGATCCCCTTATATCTTGCTTAATGAGAGATCCACGTTGCGTAAATTTTGGTTACCGACCAAACAAAGGTACGCTAAGTCAAGATAAGATGAAGGCGGACGAGCAGCGCGAGGGCGAAAAAGGCCGAGGGATAAGACAGGCGGGAAGGGGATGAGGTCGGGCGGTGAAAGGGTCGAAAAGCGGAAGTTCGTTAGCCGCGCGGACGGAGGAGACCGGCCGCTGGCTAAGAGAAACCGCCCCCGCAACGGTATTTCTTTCGGGTTTTACACGGCGCGCGGCGTCTCGACGTGGCAATGTTTTAGCGTATTGATCCGTTGGGGGTTTAGTCGAGTCGGTGGTAAGAGAACTAGCGACTAGAGAGAGAGAGAGAGAGAGAGGGTGGCAACGGGGGGAGCGACGGTTGCCGCCGCTATGGTGGAGGAACGGTCAGCCGTAGGTGGCGGGGGCGGCGGCGGGGGAGGGTAAAAACTGGACGGCGGCACTTATTCGCTCATAATCACCCCCCGAGCCACTCCAACCATCCTCGACATCCCCCTCTCGACGTTAGTGCCTCGCTGCACTCTCACCGCCACATGTAACGGGGTTTCCGCGTGTACGTTTGTTTCTACGATGTCTGAATGTGTGTGTATGCGTGTGTGTGGAGGTAAACACCACGAGGGCGACGGACACCCGACCAGCCGGCGTACGTGCGACGATTAGGAGCCGCGTGCGAACATTAGCTCGGAATAGTTACGTGTGTTCGGCGGTCGGCCGCCACCGCTGAGTTTATTAGTCGATTCCCCGAAATAAGTCGGACGAGTTGGTGTATTTTTGTAGAACCGAGAGAGAGAGAGAAGATTGGAAATCTCACGATTTAAGGATGCACCGGGAAATGGCGCGCAGAGCTCGCTCGCGACAGAGTTACGTCTCGCGAGCGTGTCAACGTTTAATTTAGCTTTCAGATTAGAGATTCGCCCCCCGGCCGTGGTGTGCTCTCGTGCCATCTTCGACGGTCGCGTGAAAGTCGCGCCGTCGGTACTTTTGATGTCTGACAAACAACCGAGGAACAACGACTTAAATGTACAAACCCTAGGACTTCGGCACGATGACACGCTCGATTCGCCTCGTGTCTCGGTTATAAATAAAAATGGAACTGCCGAAGTGGAGGAAGAAGAAAAAAAATTACAGACCCTGAGCGAAAAGGGGGGAACACGGTTTTTATCTTAATAGCCTAATAGCTTCTCTCTTTTTTTTTCTCTCGTAGTAAAATTTAATGCAAGAGACCCTTCATAATAATGGGATATAACAGTGATAGCGAGCGAGGGATCATAATTAACCCCTCGAATCAACCCAACCATTATCATCCCCTTCCTCGATAATGTCGCCTGCTCGATAGACTTGGAAGGCGCTTTCGCACCGAGTTACACCTCGCGACTGTAACTCCGCGTAATTGTATATAAATAATTGTTACAACGTAATACTCCTCGTCCGTCCGTCCGTCCATCTTCTTTCGCCGAGGAGACCTCGTATCACTCTCGGCCCGACAACCAACTTTCGCACAGACGATCTTACACGCGATCTCCGAATCGCGCTCTTCGATCTCGTCCCGGAATTACATCGGCATTGCGGGCGGCGGCGGCGCTCGAATTTCTGCCCTCGCGACGCGAAATGGTGAGCGTTTCCTCAGGGCGAAGAGCAAACATCGGCCGAGCATCGCTCCGTGTCGACGTGCATATCTATTACTTAAAGAAAGGTAGCAATTCTCGGAAGAAGTTACGAGTTCGCGGCTTCGTCGACGTCGACGTGGCGATGGCGACACGAATCGATAGAGGCCGCGCGTCCGGCGCTCGAGCGAAACGCGGGGCCCTATAGCAGCCGCTGGCCGTTGAAGAGTGAGAGAGAGAGAGAGGGAGGCAGCCACCCTCGTTACGTATGCACACCCTTAAATAATTGCGGCTCGTTCGCGCAAATTATCCCGGGGTTTCCGCGTCGACTAAAGTAAAATATAATAACACGGCTGGCACGTCGCGCGCGTGCGTGCACGTAATGCGAGTGTCTTTCTCTCGCCTCGTCTGGGCGATTTGCTCGCGCGCAGAGAGCCGTTCACGTTTGTGTGTGTGCGTGTGTATGCGTGTGCGCGGATCGCTTCTACGTAAGTAAGCAAGCCGGTAAGTAAGTACGCCTCGGTGTCCGGACACTTACGCGGAACACAAAGTGTGAACGTGCGTTTAAGTCCCCGAGCTATCGTAAAATTC
Source organism: Dinoponera quadriceps (assembly GCF_001313825.1). NCBI lineage: Eukaryota > Metazoa > Arthropoda > Insecta > Hymenoptera > Formicidae > Dinoponera > Dinoponera quadriceps. Next base: position 350,189 of record NW_014555320.1, read on the forward strand.
CCAGGGGTAGTAACAAGCCGCGTCGCGATAACTCGCGTTCTCACGTTCTCGCGCGGAGGACTCGCGAAGGGGGTTGACTCGCGCGGCCCGAGGACCGGGTTCAGTTCTCACCCTCTTTCACACACCGGTCGCACACACGGTGATAATGAGCACGATCGGAATTTCTCGTCTCGTTCTGCGCGACACGCTAAACGGACTCGGGTACACAAATTTTATATATATACATACTTGAAATTATAAATATTAATTTTGTGTTAATTTTTCACATAATGTCTATGTTACTTTTTAACACATTCATCTTGTATTAAATTAACATACAAATTTGTACGGATCGTTTGGGACGTATGAAATGTGTTGAATTTAACATGAACATCTTTACTGTGAATCAATGTATGCTGCATTACCGCATGTAGGGAATATTTGCGAGATACTGGCGAGGCGCCGATTTTTGGTGAACAGTAATGGACGCCGATGCCGATTTGATACCGGTGGAATTTTGGGATGACAGCAGTGGACCAAGACTGAAAGATGGTGCTGTAACTGTACCGATTCACAGTAAAGATGTTCATGTTAAATTCAACACATTTCATACGTCCCAAACGATCCGTACAAATTTGTATGTTAATTTAATACAAGATGAATGTGTTAAAAAGTAACATAGACATTATGTGAAAAATTAACACAAAATTAATATTTATAATTTCAAGTATGTATATATATAAAATTTGTGTACCCGAGTCCGCTTCTTGGTTAGTCTCCCACGGAGCTGATGTAAATGTAAGTTTGTCCGAACTTTCCACTTTGTTTCACTTTATAGTGCGATGACCGCGCATCCAAGATTGTGTAGAGCGTGCTCAGGGTCGATATATTACGTTCTCGCTGTACGAAGCGGATCGGGAATCTCGTTCTCAAGATTTTGCATCGCTATCGTGAGCAACTCTCTCTCTCTCTCTCTCTCTCTCTCGTATCCTCTAATCCTTATGTGTGTCGTGTGTGGGCGGCGTGCACCGCGCGAAATCGTACCGCGTTAAATTGTTTTCGTCTCTTGGATCATTTCCCGGGGCACCCCGTTGCGAATCCCACTTTTGCAAAGCGAAACAATTCACGCGAACGACGTATGTTTGTTTGTTTCAGAAAGAGCTTCCAGTTCTATGCTGGCGTACTTCCTCGGTAAGTCGATCAATTGCATTTCGGCGCGTTGCGTAAAACGCGCAGCGTGCGATTTTGCATGTGGAAGCGATGGAGAGCGATGGAAAATTCGAACGTCTCGTCGTGGAAGGAGAGATATTCTCTCTCTCTTATAACTTTGCGATTAATTCAGCAGGTCTATTCTGTGATTTTTTTCTTAACGTATGCGTCACGTGTCGTCACGCGGATAGATATAACACATTACATAATAGATACGCAACGGCGTTCGACCTCTTCAGAGATACTGATGTACACTCATTTTCAAAACGGGTTTCAAAACGGTTTGAACACATTTTCTCTGATGATGTTGGAGGCGCACGAAATGGTTAAGATTGCTTACACGTTCACATATTTTCAATGTTTCTTCTTTAATTCGAACGTGTTAGCAAAGATACAAATGAACAATACTGTGAGAAAAACATTCACTTCAGAATTCCAAAAATGTCGAAAAAAAGAAAAGTAACGTCGTCGTATAATTGAGAAATGTCATATATCTAGGTCACTTTAAGATCAAATTGTTTTTTTTTTTATTTTTATAAATTCATCTCTGATTATGCGAGTTACTACTTTATATGTCTTTATGGTAATTCATTACTGCAACGGAAGATTCAAAGTAAACGCAAGTATCTTTATTATATTCTTACCCATCATATAATAAAAGATCAATATTTACATTTTGCACTGTCATTTCGATGATTGTTATAACCAAATACCGCGCAAGTTCCTATGCAGTGGCGCGTATTTGTGGCCATTTGATGCGCTCCAAATTCCACCGGAAAGAAATATGTCGAAACCGTTTTGCAAACGAGTGTACTTTTAGATACGTTCAATTTACCTTCTTTAACTCGAGCATTATCGACGAAAGATATAACGAACAATACTATGAACAAACATTGCACGATAAAAAAAAACAGAAAATACCACATGACTGACGGATGTCATATTTGCGTCACGTGAAAATCCAATTGTTGTCCTTCGAACTTTAATAATAAATTCGTCCACGAATAAACAAAGATTACGGCACACCACCTAACGAAATCTGCATAAGAAGTGAACATCGCGGAGCATTCTCGGGCGAAACGCTGCCGATTAGCCGTTTCATCGATACACACTCACACTCGGACACACAGCCCGGACGTTGCCGTTCTCAAAGTGAACGGCCGAGATGTCGTCGTTCGCGTGCATTATCGACGGACTTCCCGGGTCGAAAACTTCCCCCGGTCAGAGCGCGCCGGGCGCGAAAAGGAGAACACCGGGGCGATCCCCGGTGTGGTTGGCGCGGTGTAAACGCAGCCGTGTAACACACCCGAGGTGGTCGTTGCGACGCGCGCGCGATTACTTACTCTCCGCCGGCGAATTAACGACGAATCACCGATGGGAAAACCGGTTGCCGGTCGAACGAACGGCACGCAGCCTAACGACTTCTCTCCTCAGCTTCAACGGGCATTCCAACGGCACGAGTTCGCCCCGCGACGCGAATTAATGGAAACACGCTGCGGCATGCCGTATGCGCTGATAAAGCGGAACGTACGCGTCTCTTCTCTCTCCCTCTTCTCTCTCTCTCTCTCTCTCTCTTCCCCTCCTCTCCTCTCCTATCTCTCTATCCTCTCTATCCTCTTCCGTCGCGCTTTCGGTATTAAGCGATTCCCGCCGAGGATGGAGACCCTCCCCCCTGAGGGGGGAGGGGGCGAGGAAGCAAAAAAAAGAAGCAAAAAAAAGAGAAACGCCGGGAGAAGCAGGAAGTAGGCGCGAGTCGCGGAGAAAATTAGAGATCCGCGAGCGATACAGTCGAAACGAATCCGGGCGTTTAAATCACAATCGCTACAGTTGAAACTCGCGTGTACGCATGCGCGCGTATGGGTAGTATAATTACTGCGTAACGGGACGCGGTTTAATCCACGATAAATGATTAAACTAATGATTTGCGTTAACGGGGCAGCGATTATATCGCGACGTTGTATCTCTTTCCTTTCCTCGCGCGTACCCTCTCCCCTCCCCCCTCTCGCTCGCCTGTAAATAGTTAATAAGTGGAGAAGACGGTCGCGCGTGAATTACGCGAGTGTGAAGAGTAACGACGAGCTAATGACTCTTAACGGGATTACCTCAGCAGAGAAACCGAACAGACGACGGGCGCGATCGAGCGAGCGAACGAGCGAGAGAATCGCTGTGGACGCGCGCGTCGTTTTCCGATTCCTCGCGCGCGCTTCACACGCTCCCGGCGTGTTTAAATATTGATGCACGTTCACGGATATCTTAATTAACACGCGATAAGCGACGGCGTTCGCGCGTGTGTGTCAATCCGCCGGCGACCGGCGGCCGCCGCTTCTCATCGACACTTCCGATCGAATTAATAGCCGCAGCCTCGCGCTGAAAGGAGACATATGTTTCCGCGCGGTTATTAATATATGCATCTACCTCGGGTCGATACGAGTCCGGCTGGAAAGAGCGAAGAAGAGGGGAGGGCGGAACAGCGTTCGGAAATGAATCGATCCCGGTGGAATAAAGTGTCCCGGCGAATTAATAGAAACTCGGCCGAGCGGCGTTATTACGCGCGCTGTCGCGATAGATGGGCCACGTCGTGCGTTCCTGCCTACCTACCTGCCTGCCTACCTGCCTACATGCGCCCCCCGTGCCTTCCGCGATGTGTTCCAGCGCGCTTGGAAATTAAGCGATTCTGTATTCACGCATGAGCGCGATCGCACGGGAGAGCCCGCGAATCGCGAATGCAGCAAGACGAAACGGCGCGCGTATAATCGATCGTAACTGTCTCTGCGCCGCTAAATATTCCTTCCTGAATCGGACAAGCTTTCAGCGTCCATAAATACCCGGCGCAAGAGCCTTCGTTCGCTCATTAATGAAGTAACTGACGCTTTCCAGCGTAATACATTACCCCGTTACATCGGTAACTCGAGATTGGAATGATCGATGTCATTCTCCGCCTGAGAAATAAGAGAAAAGAGACGAAGAAAGAAAGGAGAGGGAGAGAGAGGGGGGTTGGGGGAAGTGACACGTATGCATTCGGAGACGTAAGACGCTTCAGCGGAAACTTGGACGCGCCATCTGAAAGGGATAATAAATTTTTCACGGGCTTGACGTATGAAAACTTTCTCAGAGATTCCGAGCTCGTCATCGGCGCGGACGTCGGCGGATAATTGCGGAAGATTCTCCGCGCATGCGCGAATATTCGCAAATCGCGGATTCATTCGCGCGTCTCGCCTTTGACGCGCGGCTTTAAGCGCGGCTTTAAGGACGTTCCCGCGCGCCTCGGATTTTCGATTTCGGCGACAAAAATGAACGGCCTCGTCGCGGCCGAAGTGATGAGGGTTAATTGGATTTAGGCTTATCAGATCCGGCGACGGGGACTTATTTACAGGCGATATTTCGCGGGCGAGCGCGCGCGCGCGCGGAGTATGTTCGCGACAATGTAGCAAATTAGGTTGCTCCGCCTCGCCTTTTATAACCCTGACGACCCCAGCGGGCATTCCGATGGCGCGAGTTCGCCTCGCGACGCGGAATTAATGGAAACAAGCCGCGGCATACCGCGCGCGCGCGCTGACAAACCGGAACGCTCGCCATTCCGCGCCGATCGGCGGCGCGCGCGTCCGGATTAACCGATTTCGTGTTCGTGCGCGTGGAAAAGTGTAAAGAGATAGAGACATGGCAGCTAATGTCGCGCTAACATTTGTATCGTGCAGCCTCCTCTTTCTCTCTCTCCCTCTCTTTCCTTCTCTCCTTTTCTCCTTTTCCTCCTCTCTCTCTCTCTCTCTCTCTCTCCCGCACCACGAACGCCGGGAATACTTAAATACCCGCGGCATTTCTGAAATTCCTCCTCGCGACACTCGCAACATTTCTTCACCGTTCCGAGGACAAATCGTTTTCTCGAGCAAAAAGTACCGGTCGCGTCCGGGGTTTCACTCTCGGCGTTCTGAGTCGTCGCGATGATTCACCCCCTTTCCTCAATAGTTATCGTCGATTATATATGCGTATTGTTATCGGAATAGAGTGTCAATCGTAGTTGTTATCGGAACAGGAATCGGCCGCGGCGGGACGCCCGGGATTCGAACGGCTTTGAAATTAAAGCCGCGCTCGTTCCGACAGGTCGACGATAATTCATCGAATTAAACGAACGAGAATTCGTCGCCCAACGGCGATTAGAGAGCCGCGATTGCCACGGTCGACGGTTCATTCGGCGTGAATGCGCTGCTCGAATCTGGTCGAAAAATTCGCTCTCTCGGGTGGCAATGACATCGTCGCGGTCTCGTAAAGAGTTAACTTACTTCAAATTGTCTAACGACTTCTCTCTCTCTCTCTCTCTCTCTTTCCCTCTCACACTCTCTCTCTCTCTCTCTCTCTCTCTCTCTCTCTGGGCTTCGACAAGCGCTCGCTCCAATGGCACGAGTTCGCCCGGCGACAGAATAAATGGAAACACGACGGCACGCCGTATGCACTGATAAACCGGAACATCCGTTCAACGCACCGTTCTATTCACATGGCTGCCTCAGCACATTTCGCATCAAACGATTTAATCCCGGCGCTCGAGCGAGTCGATGTTATGAAAAAGGGAAAAACGAGGAAAAAACGCGCGCGCACATACATACATACTCAACAATTCGCAGCGATTTTTTCCAACTAGTGTATAGCAACAAGGAACCTCTCCGGCAAAAATCGCGTCCATTAATTTCAGCAAACTTGTGCACGAGCGGTAAAGAGCGATTGACGCAAAGTGGAAATAACACCCGGAACGACGGATTTTTGGAAATTTTTTTATTAAAGAGAGCACACACAGAAAAATATCATTCCGTTTCTAAGAAAAGCGATTACCCGATTTTTACTCGATTATTACTTTCCTCATTTTAAGTAATGGTTATCTTCAACAAAAAATATTTTGATAATAGTCGTAAAATATACCCATCATAAATTTTATAAAAACTGATTATCACATCGAAAGAAGACTTTATTTTCTTTTCAGAAATATCATAAAACTTTACGAAAGAGAAAAGTCAGATTCGGTTAATTTAAACAAATAACACAATGTTTGTTTTAATTTAATATTTTTGATTGAAGTACTAAATTTATATATTAGAAAATTTAGAATATATTTAATTTTATATTTTACTTTAACTTCCCTTTTTTCGCATACTTGTACGTTGTATGTATTCTCCTATGCGCACGCACAGTCGATAAAGAGACACGAGTAGTTCTTTTATTTACACCGCACGATCACGTGATACATGTGGCGTTATCAAATTTCAAATTAATCTGTCGTGAAACAAATTTCGTCGACGATCGTAAAGGCACACGCGACGCGTGAAGTTCGCGCGCGAGCGAAGGGGAGAAGCTACCCTCGCGTGTCCTACATATTCGATGTTAATTCGCGCGCGCGCTCGCTCGCCCTTAACTGTCGAGAAGCGTTTCGAGGAGGTAAAAGCGCTCCTACGCAGTGGACGCATTTTTCTGTGGTCTCTAAAATATAGTTGCTAACAAAACCGCGAGTCCAGGTACTTGCCAACGTCGTCTCGGACAGGCTAACGACTTCTCCGCTTGACTTTAATGGACATTCCACGGCACGATTTTACTCGGCGATTTGAATTAATGGAAACATGCTGGCATCCCATTTGCACTGATAAAGCGGAACGTCCTCCTCACGGGGTCTTCCCCTTTCTCTCGCTCCTCCGCTCGCCGCTCGTGTAGTTCTCTGTCACAGCTCTCGGGACGATCCTAAACGCGTTTTGCGGTCGCGACCGTCCGTGCCGACGTATTAGCGCGATTACGTTGGCTTTACACGCGCGGCAGAGTTCAGCCACGACAATGAACGAGCGGTGGTATTTTTTTCTCCAATAAAAGAAAAATTTACCTTATTATATATTAAATATTTCTCCACTAAAAAACAAAGAAATTCTTTAATATTTATCTAACATTACTTACGTAGTGTTACTTCATTCAAATAATGTATTATTTGTGACGACCATTACCACTGGAAATTTCAGGCATTGAGAAATTTGGTTGGGTCAAACTAAATTCATATTTATATACGGACAAACAAAGGTTTTAATTTTGAAAACCAAAGTTTGTCTCTCGAAAATAAAAATGAAAAAGGCTTGGTTCAGAGAACCAAATTTAAGTTTTCATAACCAAAACATCCGTCCATATTCAAGCAAGAATTTCGTGAGTCAACTAAATTGATTTCTCAGTGCATCAGGATCAAAGTAAGAATACATTATATTATTAGATTTGAAATTGGACCTATTTTGCTATCTCGGCTACTATTTCGAATGATTAACGTGGGACCGAAATATCAATTCGGGCGTGCTCATCGTTGAGTACGATCGCGAGCGCGTGTTAATTGCTACGAGAGAATCCATGTGAAATTTATTAACCACGCCGGGGCCGTGCGCTGCCACCCGAAGTATCGACCATTGTCCACGGTGAGAGAAAGGCGGACGTACAAAAACGGTCGAGATGGTACCGTTGCGCTTAATCGACTAGGATGCGCGAGGCATTATTTATAATACGCAGTCAGCAGATCGAGGATGGTAATTCGCGATATCCGGAATGCCGTAGCGCGGCGAGCCGAGCCGTGGCCGGTCGGCCGGCCGCTCGAGAGTCGTCCCGATAGCGATCGTCATGGCGATTAATCTGGTTGCCCGTAGAAATCGCCAGAGGTGACGTGGCGACAAGGGCGGGCACCGCACGGCGTTAAATTATTTCTGACGCAAATTAACAGGCGAGTGGATAAAGCGACGCTCGCGTGCGCGCGCGTGTGTGTGTGCATGAGCGATTCATGACGGAGGGTGAAGGGAAGAAGATCCGAGAGCGAGCCGAAAGAACTGAAGCGAGATGGACAGTGACGGGCGGCCGGTAATCCGACTCACAGTATTGTTTCACCAACGGAAGTCACTCTTTTATTATGGGACACTTCCGGCGCCTGTGCGGGAGCACCGTCGTTGTTCCTGTTTACAAAGTATACACACCGAGCGCGAACGCGCGCTCCTCTGTCTCTCTGTTTCTCTCTCTTTTGATCATTTCCAGACTGGCGAGAAATCGGCTTTTCTCGTTATTCAGCAGTGGGAAAATTAAGAAACAGTTGCCTTGCTCTCGCGCAATATGACCGAATCCCATTTAAATATATCGCTCTCTTGTATCTCTTTTCGGTCACTTTTTTTTCTTATTTAAAAACCGCCACTTTGGAATATTTGGCATTCATCTCGTTGCCGCCGTGTTCGTGGAAAAGAAAATTAAAAAATAACGCCCGAGAAGTCATCGAAGGATCCGTAACTAAAGCACTGCTCGATAATTCCGAGACACCTTACACAACACGCGTTCACGTCGGAAACACACTTAATAACTGCCGGATGAATACCGAGGGCACAAAATGCCGTCCGAGTAACTGTTTCGGGACAAAACGCACTCGAGCCTCTTCGCTCTCTCTCTCTCTCTCTATCCCTCTCACTCAATTCACATGCAAGCCGAAGTGTAGCATAGCACGCAAGCTCCCACGTGGGCCCACGACGTCCACCGTAATTAAGGGGGCCACGTTAATTTTTATAACTAAAGGAAAAAGAAGCAAGCGTCGACGACGACAACGATGACGTGGAAGCGGTGGAAGAAAATTGACGCGCCGCGCTGCATCGCATCGCGTCGCGCCGTATCGCGGCGAGGAGCGGTGAGGAGTGGAGAAGCGTGCACGAGAGCGTTTCTGTCGCTTCGCTGGCCTAATTGCGCCTCACGAATTCCGGTAATTATCATAATTGCCGGCGGCCCCGTCACGCCCGAATCGAGACTCGGTACGCTCTATAGGCACGGTTGTCCGCGATGCGGTCGCATAGCCGGCGGGATCCCGATTCTCGTTTTGTCCCCACAGCACCGCGCCGGTTTCGTGCGTCTTTTGCACTTGGCAATTTTCGAAATGAGAACATAATTGCCGGATCGCCCGGCCGGCCGATCGGTCGGTCGGCCAACGTCGGACACGGCGCGCGAGATATTGACATTTGACCCGGGAACGAAAACGCTCGGACGAACGTGTTGGAATTAATTACTCGGCGAGCGCTATTTGTACAGCGGAGAATCGGACGATTGATCAAACGTTGCTACGGAATCGATCAATCTATAACCTGTACACGCGTTTCGCCGGGAGTTATAAATTTACACCGGCTATTAAAAGGATCCCCCCGCCGAAGCTTATCGTTCATTTATAACTGTCTGCTAACGTCTCATTAACCTCCCGCTTCCCGGAACAAAATGCGAGGGAGATAGAGTCGCTGATCTCGAAATATCCGCGGCGAGGGAGCTAAAAAGGAGAGGAGAGAGAGGGAGAGAGCGCAGGAATGAAGGAAGGCGAAGTGGGACGGAGGAAGTAGCGAAAGGACGGATTCGTTCTAGTCGAGAAACCCGAAAAATGCCCTCGCCCGTAACCGTAAAGCGACCGGACGTCGCGATGATCAATTAGCGGCCGTGAGGGAAGGACGCGAGACGCGCGTGGGAGGAGAGACGCCCGAGGGAGGAAATCCTTCCGAGAGCTATCCTCGATATTATCGAGATAATGTAACTCGAGAGTACATCGAGGTGTAAGTGGAACGGAAAGTACAGGACGCTTCTTCGAGGGGCCATGTAGCGAGCGAGAGCGAGCACGTGTCTCTCTTTTTCAACGGTATAGACCGAACGAGCGCGTTTAGTGATCGATGATGCCTCATTCTCATCGGCGGAGCGTCAGCTTGCCAACGTTAATTATCCCGGAAATTAATTACCGGCGACAAATGCACTCGGCGATATTGTGCTCGGTTCTCTCTCTCGGCTGACACCGGACACACCATCGAGCTGCTTTTCCGCGAAGACACATTATAAGTTTTTTCTCCGGGGTTAATTTCGCCGGCGATAGCGAAATCCTTTCCCACCCGCAACCCCCTCCATCCCCGCGTCCTCCACTCTCGCTCGCTCCCGCCGTCTCGTTTCTCCGTCTCGTCCGAGCGGCTTTTATTCCAGCTTCCCCCGTCCCACCCTCGAACTAAGAGCGGCTAAGAGTCGGTAGGAGCGTCTCTATGGTTAATTAAACGCATAGATCACCCCCTCTCTCTCTCGCAATCTCCACCGACTCCTCCTCATTCACCCTCCGGCCACCCGCACCGAAAGGCGCCTTCACTTCCTTCCGCAACCCCGCGCATACACACACACGTGCAGACGCTTCTTCCGCGCGCGTGGTGTGTTGCACAGGCGTGCGCGTTCCTTTACAAGCGCACAGTGCCGTAAAAAGCCCTCCCGGCGAACTTTTGGCACGCGTGCTTCTTCGGTGTACGAATACCCGCGAGTTTACAATCGCGTGTTGGTAGTGGGCGAGAGAGGACGTGTTCTCTCATTCGTTCCTCCTTTTTTCCCCTTCCGGTAGTCGGAAATAATAACGGAAATTCGTTGCGAAACGCGTTCGAGCGAGATTTTTACGGCCTCCGAGCGCGGCTGTAATTATTTCCCCGTTCGCGCGCATCATCTCTCTCGTCGAGTCTTCGGGACTCGGATTTTTCGAACGAGAGGTTAAAAAGGCCGGTGCGATTTTCGGCAGGTGATGGCGGATTATCACGAGCCTCGTAATGCCCCGCGTAATTACGATCATAATTGCCGATTGTTATTCCGCGCGAGATCGAGCGCGCTAATCGAACGGCGGACGCGCTCGCGGCGCGGTTTGTTTGCCGAGCCGGGCCGCGAAGAAAGCACGTTTACCGCTCGGAGGCCCCTTTTTACGTGATTTCGCGAAGGAGATCGCACACTATGAACTTCCTTCTCCACGCCCACGTGATGTAAACGAAGGAGAAGAGGGAAAGCCCTGCGGTATATACCGGTTCCTCGACAGAGAGAGGCGTAACCTCGGCTTCAAACTACCGTCCACGCTCATTATCGTTTACGCCGGTATCTCAGTCGTCGATTCGTCGCCTCTTCGGCTGGCTCGATCGATCGATCGATCGAACACCCCTCGTTACTTACTGATCACATAAGTATGGCGCGCTTCGTGTATAATATACTGGGTGTCCCGCCTCTCTCGCGGAAAACCTCTTAAGGCCGGTTTCTCCGGTGATTTTGGAAATCGGAGTCGAAATTCGGGGATTGGAGAGCGCTGAAGAATCAGTGAACAATTTCAAAGTTTAACAATGTTTAACCCTTAGCCGAATAATTCACCAGTAATTGAGCTTTATTCTTTTAGAATTTTAAGAAACGTATTAACCATATGACTTATTCGCTGCAGATAAAATATGAGCGATAAAAAAGGGAAATATGAAATAATGGAGTAAAAATGAATTAACACGCGCGAAGACAAAATTAGTTACATTTAACCCTTAGTTGACACACGGGGTTAAAAGTACCCCAGAGTGTTTTTGAACGCAAATTTTTCATAGCTGCGCGCCAAATTTGGTTCTGTGGCGTCACCTAGTATTAGTCGAGGCTTGACCCAATATTGATAAATAAAACAATTATACACATTTTTTCTCGCTGGGGTCCAAAATACCTCCTATAGCACGTACGTTATTATTTTGACGTGTGTCAGTTAAGGGTTAAATCGTTGTCTTTTGCTACAAATGGTTGCTTACTGTCGTTTGTTTGATGCTTACGAGGATACAGTTTTTGTCTTTGCGCGTGTTAACTCATTTCTACTCCATTATTTCATATTTCCCTTTTTTATCGCTCATATTTTATCTGCAGCGAATAAGTCATATGGTTAATACATTTCTTAAAATTAAGAATAAAGCTCAATTACTGGTGAATTATTCGGATAATCGAATATTATATAATAATCACATGAGTCAATACTTCTTTAAGCCTCAATATGAAAAAAACGATCGCAAGTATAATCTCAAGATCAAGGTAGAACAACAGGCTGCGTAACATTGTGTCTTCTACAAATTCTGAATGTTACACTGAGATAGAACAGTTGAGAAAGTTCTGGCTGATCAAGCATCACGTATCAACGCCCATCTTTATCAAGAAGCTGTCCGAGTGGAGACATCTTTCCCTAAGTTGTACCTGCAGAGTTTGACCTCCAATGAGTGCCTTTCGCGCACTCTCGCTGACACTCTTGAATTAATTCCTTGATATCTCTTGCGAAATTTGGGATATTAAAGGACTTCCTCGCTCAGTTCAACACGCTGTACCAGCACACGAGCGTTTATTATCGATCACTCAGTGTGAGTCCTCGTTACATCGCGTTCCGTACCGGGGAGAAAGCCAAACGGACACTTTGAAATTGATTCCTAACACACTTATGAGCTAACGTCGAGTTAAAACTCTGATTCCAAAGGTACTTGGCATTGCGCACGGCGAAAGACGGTAACTCAAAGCACTCTCGAGAGTTACATCGCGCGTCAGAGAAGACGGCCAGCCGCGCTGAGAATTCTCGAGCGCTCTCCGAAAACAAATCCATTCGACGCTCGCGTCAGTTTAATCGCCGTCGGACGTCCCGTCGTCCTCGCTTCCCGGAATATTACCTCGCCTCCTCGCGAGCAGCGCGACTTCATCGAATTTCAGCCGCAAACAACCTCCACTCTCCCTGACCGGAGTAATATTCAGATCGTCGCCGGGGCGCCGGTCGAATAATGCCGGAATAAGGGGTCGCTTACGTCCCTGCGTCGGCGGGCACTGCGCTGGTGGTAGTCGCGCGGGATGGTGGTGGTGTGCACACGAGAGAACGCGAAGGAAACGGAGGAGAAGAAGGTGGCGGCGAAGGAGAGGGCGGCCGGGTAGCGGAGAGGATATTCTTATGAATCGATGAAAGAACCGCGAGCATGCGCGCCGGAATCTTAATAACTCATGCGATACCATCCCCTCCTGCTCGCTCGCCTTCACTTGTTATCCAACCACCCCCTACGTTATCATGCGCCCCTCCCCCGCTGCTGTTGCCCGCGGCAGATATGCCGTCGTAACATGCAGGGCTGGCGTAAACACGAGAGCCGGGCATACCTCTCTCGTATACTCGGGCGAATATCTCGTCGAAACCGCACGTCGAATCCGCGCCAACGAGAGTGTTCGTCGTCGTCTCCGCCGCGACCGACGCACGCGTCGTGTCGCGCTCGTGAAACTACGTCGTCCGGAGGAATATCTTCGAGTGTTGCCGGCCTTCGTGGGAGACACCTCGCTCACACGAAGGGGCCGTTATCACGCATCCTCGCGGTCGTAGACGGATATACGCGCGGCTGGAAAGCTCGGATCGCGAGTTTCGCGTTGAGATAATCATCCGTTTTTCCCTCGGAGTACCCGCTAACACCGAGTAATGAACACGTACGAATAAAATCGTGTCCCTATCGTTACCCCCCCCCCCTCTTTTNTCTCTCTCTCTCTCTCTCTCTCTCTCTCTCTCAGTTTCTCTATCTCTCTCCTTCTTTCTCTACACAACGAAAGTTATAATCGAGCCCAATTTAATTCGAAAAGAATCGCAGATAATCCTGGAACGCGCCGTACACAAAACACATACATACATACATAGAGAGGCGCACGTATGTAGCGAAGGAAGAGATTCCCGCGGCCGCGAAGGAGACACGTCGGGCACCTCGCGCTCGTATATTCGACGACTTCGCCGGCGCGGAGGGGCGCGAGGGGGAGCACGCGAACAAATTAGCCCTCTATCTGAAACAACTTCTCGGAATAGCCGTTACTCACGAGCGAGGATCGGGTCCGTATTGCGGACCGAGCGAAACGGCCGTGCGCGCCGGAGGACGAGGAGAGTCGAAAGCGGGCTCAGAGAGGCGGGGAAGAGGGGTGATGGCGGAGGAGGCGAAGGAGAGAACGCAGCCGAGGGAGAAAATAAAAGGCCCGGTACGAGGCATTTCGAATTTCCAGCTCGTGGTCCTACGAGAAGAGGAGGAGGATGAGGAGGAGGTGGGGGCGGTGGGTCCTGTATCTGGTCAATCCGAGGATAAGCGGGTCGTTCGAACGGTGTTGAACAGGAGTGAATATTTATACGCGGGTCCTGCCTTCGCACCTTTTTTGCCGTCGTCGTCGTTGTCGTCGTGGTCGTGGCCTACCTCGCGTTTCCACCTTTAGGCCCCGCCAGCGGTATCTCCTTGATTGCCCGGTCCTAATTAATTCCTCAGGCTTTATCTTTATTTTTACCACGGAGCCGCCAACCACGCGGCCGGCGGCTGGGACAGACGACGACGACGGCCGGTGAGAGAGCCGGGGAGGTGGGAAGAGGGATGATGGTCGCATGGGCAAGGGGGAGGAAGAAGAAAGAGGCTGTGTGAGAGAGCGCGTGTATGGTCATCGACTCCGTCAGGAACGTCGTGGAGACGCGACGGGCCACTAGCGTCGAACGTTACCGCGGTGGTGGAGAGAATATCACGCGGCGACGTACGGTTTCTCGCGGATTCCCATCGCTCGTGAAGCCGGTGGTTATTCGCGTTAATACGGCGCCCCACGCTCTCGACGAATATACGGCCGAGCGATCGCCGGCTGACCCGTGGAATCTGTCTTGGGGTTCTCACGTGGGAGAGATTCCCGATCTGCTCGGCCGAGAAACGCGCGAAATTGCGCGCGCTTTTCCCCCCGGAGCGCGTCTAAACACGCACCGGACATCCTTCACTTTTTCCTCCCGCCGCGTAGGCGTCGTTCGTTCTGACGTCATACGGAGAGGTAGGTCATGGCCAAGCCTTCGACTTCGGCAAGCGGTCCGCGGCTATAGAGTCGAACGTCCACGTGTCATGCCGCGGCGCACGAACACACACGTGCGTGGTGACTGTCCTCCCCGAATAGCGATAGCGGTCGTTCTCCCAACAGAAATCATTCGTTAACGAGGCAGTTTATCAAGCAATTCGCCGCCGGACGCTCGTCCGATCGACTCGCTCGCTGAAAATGTTTGCCCGGCCAATTTTCTCCGGGCGAGGAAATAAAACACGGAAGACGCTCGCGTTGTCCATTTTTATTTCGATCTCGAGATCAACCCTGGTCCGACGCTCGTGGATCATACTGGCCCGAGTGACAAATTAAGATCCTATAATTGTGAAATATTGAGTTATTGCACGTACAAACATGGGATTCTCTTCTTAGGCATGTAGAATTTTCTACTTCCGTCTTCGTAAAATCAATACGCTATTTTCTTTTAAACATCCAATTACCTACTTTAACGCATTTTACGTCAGATGATTTGTCTTCGAATAATGACTGTGGTAAATTTCTGAATAGATTTTTTTTTTTTAACAATGTTTGCGACATATTTTACCTCTCGTATATTTGAGACTATAATGCCTGTACACTAAACAAACACATTTTGGAGTAAGAGTATATCAGAGAAGTTACTCAGGTCTCACGAGATTCAGTGCCAAACTAAGCAGCAAAAACTAAGTGTGCCAACGAAGCGTTAAGTTTCTCTCGGCACGACTGACCGATGCTTTCTGATTCTGTATCTGAAATCCCGATTTTCGATCTCTCCCGTCGCTGTACTCGATCGAGTCGAACGAAACGCGAAATAATACGCTTCCCCCTCGCGCTCGTCTGAAACATACACGGCGAAGACGCGGTCTTTCACCGGCCGGTAAAATAACGAGGACGTTAATATTGACGGTACGATCCGTCTTGATGAGCGTGGTAACGTAATGTGGCCGCGCGCATCTCCACGCTCGCGGGACGTTACGTACGTACGTATCACTTTTAAGCGCCGGAAATGAGTTATTAGCGATCACGCGGCGCGCTCTCTCAATTGTCCTGATTTGGAAACCTCTGATCCCGACCCTCCGCTCCCGGCAGACGAATTTAAGCCGCCGCGTTTCCGTGCCGCTGGCCATTACCGTCGGCAATCTGCCCCTTCCCCTGCGAGGACCGGCCGATGTAATCGTGGCCGTGTTTCGATCGAATTGCCGTCGCATCGGCAAGACTATTCTTCGCGTCGGCATTATTTCCCGCGTAATCGATACGTCCGACGACATTATACGCTGTCGTGCGCGATGCCCCGTCAGGTGGGGTAATTTTGCAACACGACCGAGAGAAGGAGAAGCTGCTGGAGAACCCGGAAAGAAATGTATCCAGTCAGCCCGAGTCTAAAACTAGTACTTAACTAAGCAAGATCAACTCTGCTCCCGAACTTGAGCCCCATCAGCAATGAGCGCATTTTTCAAATACAATATTAATCGAATCAACTAAATGGCATACGGATTAAGAAGATTTTCAGCATAGTCATCGCTGATGACATTTTAAAAACATGATTAATAAAAGTGATAAGTAATTTTCCAGCGTGAAAATAGCATTTGTTGCATTTAACATCATAAATATGCGAATTTAATTAATATCAAATATTAATATTGCGAGTAAAATTTCAGTCGAAACAATTAATATCGCGTGTTGGAAGGAAATATGTAGTGTCATTAACATTTTCAATTTGCGAACAAGTAACACACGATGAATGACTTAGACTTTAGAATGAACTTGCTGAGATACACGAAAAAAAGTTAAAATTAACATTTTACTTTTTACTGCGTAACTATAATTTCTTTTGTTTATCAACTGATTTATTTATCTGGCAACTGGGAGAAATGAGCGTTACGTTACTGTCTAGTTGCACACAAAGTTACCGCCTCGTGACTAGACAATCACGAGTTTCAATTTCTACTAGGAATATGGCAGAAGGTAAATTTGAATTTCGATGTTCACGGGGACCTCACGTCAACCAGTCGATCGGTTACAATTATTCTTCCGATTCTTCGCCGCACTCTTACCTCCGTCGAGACCCGAATTCCGATACTTTCCGTTTCGTGCGCGCTTCATGATTATTTATCTTGCCGCCGAAATCCCGAAGGTTCCGAGCGCGCGGTGACTTTGAATTCACCGAGACGCGCGGTTGTCAATTATCGTAACGAGCGTGTAAATTAGCCGTCGTGAGCTTGCCGGCGGCGGCGGTGCTTTAAATTAGATTTTAATTAATTTACACGGCCGCGTCGCACGCGCGAGCGTGCACCCTTTTATCAGATCCACGCCGATGCGACGGCGACGACGCACTTGAAATTCCGAGGACGAGGGCACTTTACGGCGTCCTAACGAAGCCACCTGCCTAGCAGCACTGTCCACTCTGTTAATTTTAATCGGGTGAGACGCTTTCTCGCGAATTAGACGGGGGCGGCGGGGAGGGTCGGCCGGGACGGGAAGGCGAGATAAAGAAGGGTGGTTGCGCCGCGCGCGCTCGTAAAAGACGCTCGTATCGAAGTGTCGTCGCACCGGCGGAGGACGCCGCTTGGGAACGCCGAGCACGATCAAATGAATCAACAGAGACAATTAATAGCCCGGCAAGGGCCTTGGAAGAGCGTCGGGACGCCGCCATCCCCGCCGGCGAGTGTGCGGACAACAGATCTATCTGTATGTACACACACGTACGCGACACACCTCGCGAAGGGTGTCGGAAATGCGACGCGCGCAGCAACGGAGATCCTTTATCGATTCAATCTGCATGCAATTACGAGCCGATTATCGCCGCGCGAATAACGTTATGTGCCCAAGTTTAAACACTCGATCTAATTGGAAAATCTAGACCACTATACGGAGAAAAATGGATATCAACTCATTCATCTTCCCATATACAAGCAAGAATATATAATCTTATGTGAAGATGAAACTTGCTTACGTGAAGAAATTCCACATAGTCTCGCAAAAATCGTCTTGTTATTCAAGAATAACAATATAAACATTTTCACGAGTCGGGAGGAAAAAGTATTGGATAATGAGGATATTTTCAATATAAAAAATCTAAAAAAAAATAAGAGAATCTTTAAAATGGAAAAGATTTCACAAAAAAAGAGCAAAATCGATCGATACCCCGAGCGTGAAAATGACGAATAAATAATTTTCTTTCGAGAGATCAACATTCACGATTTCCTCCATGCTCTTCGACTTTGAAAGCACAAATTACCGAGAGCATTATGCACGCCGATGACTCATCCTTCGTATAACGAAATACTCTTTATATATCGGCGTCGTTGCTACGAGCGCTATTGTACACGCTTTATGACTCGGAATAGTATCAAGGGCAATTGATAACTTATCATGGACTCCGGGGAAGCGTCAGCGCGCCGCCAGGGCGCGCGCGAGCGCGGACAACAAATCTATCCGTCTGCCGTCGAGTAAACACATTGGCTCCGCGAGGGTTGGAGGTAACTGTGGCGTAGATGGATTCTCTATCAACACCCGCGCATCGATGGAATTCCGCTTCCACTCGCCCGGTAGCTACGTCGTATCGAAACGTGGGGAAAAGGAGCAAATAGAAAATTAATACCGTTTAATTGGTGGCGTCGAATTAGCGCGTATATCACGGCCGTTTGCGAAACGTTGCGCAAGCAACGAGAACTCTCGGGCTTGCGGGAGACCTCCGTATCATCGTCGTATTAAGCTCGTCGTGAGTGCACGTGCACTGACGGTTAATCGCGGTAAAAACACGTCGCGTGTGTATTCAAAGGGATTGAGGATAATTGATTTCCACGTGCGCGGCGAATACTCGATCGAACTTATCGTCACCGACATCGACGCATTGTCGAGTACACAGGGTGTCTGATAATTAAGAACACAGCATTCGTGTGCGGGTGAATCGTGCATGAAATTCAACTGAAAATCTATCTACCGCTTTGCAAATTTCGCAATATATTTCTATTAAGAAACAAATTAAAGAACCGAAAAAAAAATTATTAAAAAAGGATGGAATAAAAGATTAGAATATCAGAGAATGCAGTAGAATCGAATAGAATGCAATAGAAGTGGAATCGATTTTTATGAGAATAACATAGATATACATAAGAAATTCCATTGCATTTTACGAACGATCGATTGATTGATGCACCCGTACGTAAAGATTCGTATCAACTGATTCCTCTTCCGACGGTCACATCTACGCGGTATTCGCGCTTCTGTTAAAAGCTCCAGGTATGCAAAATTCAAATCTTCCAGGTATCCAGTGACGCTTAACGGATTAGCCAGAATTCTTTAACAATTCCTTAAGTATTCTTCGAAGTTTCCAGAAGGGGCTATTCAGTTTCCTTAATCTACAAGCAGGCGTTCAGTTATTAATTGCCAGACACACTGTATATCCGCCCTTTTCCGTTACAGCGAGACTATGAGAACTTGGAGAGTACTCGATACACAAATTCGCGAATCCGTGAGCGCCGACGGAGGGAAAATCTCTGCTCATTTAACGAGCCCGAGAGAGGGTTCAACCCTTCCAACATTTCCACCCTCCGACAATATTTAATGCATGTTTTAAGCGTAATTAAATGGCAGAGGGTTTACCGTCTGCGACCGCGCTGCCGCCCTCCCACGCAAATTATCGCATTTAACTCTCCCCTCCCCCCGGCCCTCGCGCGCCAGCCATCCTCCCCCGCGGGCTATCATCGACCATCCGCCGACTCAGCGACGGCATTTCAGGGCGGCCTCGCCAGTCATAATGTACTTTTCATTAGCTCCGCACCCCTTTCGCGGCGCGCATTCAGCCCTGGAATATTCATCGCCTCTCGCAACCCTTCCTTTCAGAAAGTTCAACACCCGCACTCCGTGGCTCCCACGTAGCACTCAACAGGTTTTAATTACCCTCGACGCCTCGTCGACAAGCCGGCTACAAATGACGGCCGACTGCGAAGTGCAATTTTGCTTAAACCGACCCGATCCGCGTACCGCGATCGGGAATTGAATTGACAGAACAATCTCGTTCGTCGCGCTCCTCCGGAATTATTTTAATTTCTAGATAATTTTTCCTCGCACTGTGATAGAGCCCAAAGATCGAAGTATAGGTTGTTATCACGATTCGAATTTAATAATCGAAGGGAATCGCGCGTTTTGGGTGGAAATTAATATGAACAATCAATTCCACGCCGAAGGTAAAAAGATTCGCGATTGTGACTGCGAATGATCAATGTTGGCACTCCACGACGTGCGACATGCTATGTTAAGGCGCAAAGATTCCCGCTTCAATCTCCGAAATCTAATCTCAAAGCGGAAGCTCCGAACGAACCTTCGCTATTCATTTCGATTCCAGACGAAATTACTTTGTTTACTCCCTAACATTCTACGTCATTTATGAGGCGAGGTCTGAACACTTGTTCGCTAGATTCGCTTTTCGAGATATAGTCTCCGTCAGAAACACCGGAGCTGCACCTGACTTACTTGTAGTGCCACAAACCCGAAATAAACTACAGGCGCTCTTTTTTTGGACGACCGCAAGGCACTGGAACATGCTTTCCAATGCCATCCGGTCAACCCTTTCCGTTTCTTGAGACTAGTTCGTGCTATTTCTAACCTTTACATTTAATTGATTATAACTTCTCTTTAACCGATTGATTATATTTAATAATATATAAATATTATATGTGCATTTCGATAAAAAAACGGAAGGAACTTTCGCACCGACCCAATAAATAGAGCACCTATCTATCCATCTATTTATCAGGACATTACGTTCTGCCGTTAATTCTGCGGGACGACGATGTCGCGTTGCATCACCCTCGGTGATTCCGCAGACCCTAGCCGGCCGGCCGGTCCTCGTCGGAGCTCCAAAGCCAAGAATAACCCTTGCTTTGCATCTCACCTGTTGCTCGTCGACCCTCGACACCCCCGGCGCTTCAGCGGGGGTGGCTAATTAAAGAGTCAGACGGCGACTGGTTTCGCGGCTGCTTAATACCCGGCACCTTCCACCCTCCGAGTGGTGGTTTCTCAACCCCCGCGCGCGCTTCCTCCCTGCCCGACGGGGACGGGCCGCGACATTCGCTCCCGGCTTTCGTTCCTCTCGGTTTCACGAGCTGGGAATTAATTAGCGGCTCCGGTTGAAACGGGGAGGGGAAGGTGACTCATTTAGGGGATGTTTATTTTAACTTCGGCCCGTCTCGGCGCGCACGGTCCCTCCTCTTATTCTCGCCCTCCTCCCTCCGAGCGAACCCGGAGGCTGGTGACTTTTTATTACTTAATTAACTTCCTACCACCGCGCGAGCGAGCGAGCGCTTGTCTTTCTCCCGCGCCGTCGCTCTTCCAGACGCGACCGCCGCTCTCTTCTCGGCAAAACACCCTCCGTGTCGTTACCCTCCCTGTGTCTTTTCATACCGTCCTTTTATGTCGTAACTCCCGTTAACCCGCCTGGAATCTCTTTCCCGAGTAGAAACTTGAACGCGCACACGTACGTTCAGAGCTGCTCTTAACAATGATATTTATGAATGTAGTATGCGCGTTATCCTCCCTTCTGATAGCGCATTAAATATTATTATTAAATTAATATTATTATTATGGAATTTTTGTATTACTACTAATACATTAAATGTTCGTATTATTATTATTATTTTAAATTAATATTGTTATAATTATTAATCTTTTATATACACACGTATTACAAGTTAAATAATTCTTTATTTATTTATTTAATTAACTTTTAATGGAAATGATTATAATTAGCGAGAAAGTATCTATTCGAGCAACATATCGCGCGCCCCGGCTCAAATTACCGCGATAAATGTGGCTCGCCGGGAGGAATTCGTCGAAGGTTACGGCGCTTGACGAGGAGACTTTACGAAACATGGCCCGTGTGTGTATAATTAAAAATGTAATCGAATTATTTTCTCCTCGGCGATAATTAAAGATCCCGCATGCCCGGGAAACGAATTAAACATCGATCATGATCGCGCGGCACGTCGGACGAGACCGTGCCCGCGATCGGAGTCGCATGGTGCCCCACCCCCCCTTCCCGTTCCCCCGCCTTCTCTGTCTTTCTCGGCGCGCAGTTCGGCCGCAATTATTTCCTCGTTATTTTTCACCGTGCGAGCGACTCGCGACCCGCTGCCTAATTATCGCCGTGAAGATAATCATCCCGATGGACCGACCGTCCCCCTTCCCCCGCCGCCGCCGGGCGGCCGCTTCGTCC
This sequence comes from Dinoponera quadriceps, assembly GCF_001313825.1. Taxonomy (NCBI): domain Eukaryota; kingdom Metazoa; phylum Arthropoda; class Insecta; order Hymenoptera; family Formicidae; genus Dinoponera; species Dinoponera quadriceps. The sequence continues at coordinate 372,219 of NW_014555320.1, forward strand.
TCGAGAGAGCCCGGGAGAGAACCCTGTGATTATAATACCAGCGTCGAATGCGAGTCCCGGGTACGATGGCGGGTGCGCGAACGAACGAGCGAGCGAGCGAGAGAGGGAAAGAGGGGGAGAGAGAGGACGCGAATGGTTTCTCGCGAAATTGCTTACGGCTCTCCGCATTTCTGCACGTGAAACCCTTGCAACGCGGCCGGGCCAAGCGCGGTCGGTCGGTCGGTCGGTCAGGGCCGGGAACGCTCCCTTGCGTGCCACGGCGCCGAGAGGACACAGCAAATTAGGTGTTAGGAGCGGGCCGCGAATTTACGAGGTGACTTTTTTACGTGCGCGAGAACGGGACGCGCGGAAGGAGCCGTGTGCACGCGCGCATCCCCTGCCTGATTTCTCGCTGTTTCGTGGTGGCCCGCGACGAATCCGGCCCTCTCGTTGAATATGTTTCCGCAAGAAGCGCGTTCCCGGAACGTAATTAGGGGATAATGAACTCCGGGGAAAATGGATTTAGCGCGGCGTCGTCGGGAGAGCCGCTTGATCCTCCGCCGCTCGTATCATGGGAACTGTTCTAATTACACGCGAGGTGACCCACCGGGTGCGCTTAGGTGGCACTTTGATGTCTAATTGAACGGCTTCTTCGTTCAATTCGCTTGAATTCCCGCGAATCTGGGCGTACATCATGACTGATGTAACGCGCGACTTTCGGCAGAGGAGGGAGTAAAATATTTACCTACACGTTGCTAATTTCGTCTCGCGACGTCAGCGTAGTACGCCGTACTCCGGCCTGAGGGCGACGTAGGGACGCGACCATAAATCAGTGAAATCGAGTGAACGTCGTCGCTGTCTTAAATTCGCTTGAGCGGGGCACGATTAACGAGGGGATTATCAAGCGGAGCTCTCCAGCCTCCGTGACACCGACACCGGAAGCTCGCCTAATTAATTTCGGCGGTGGAAAAGAATCCATCTCCCCGACGGAGGTTGGCTTCGCAATTAAGAAAACTGCGGGCGAGAAGGCGACGAGAAGGAAACGCCGAGCAGCGAGAGAGGGAGTCGATGAGAAAGAGAGAGAGAGAGAGAGGGGGAGATCGGGATTATTTCGTTATGTCTCGCGGCGAGCCGGGTCGTCCGGCAATTAGCTGTCCTATAATTATCTCTTTCTCTCTCTTTCTCGGTCTTATTAGCTCATTCCACCCGAAGCGGCGACTGTTGCGTTGATTAGGGGACAAAGTAATATCCGGTAACAAAGTGCAATATCTCGCCGGCCGTGTCCCGCTCGTGCTTCGGCAGCAAGTCGAGCAAATAAAAGTTTAATCATAATGTTTAATCATAAGTCTGCGCGTGCGCGCATGTTTGATAAGTAAATATAAATCGGTCCATTATACTCGCGGTTGAGCAAGTTTAACGTACGCCGGAAGAAAAAAGTGCCGCGCACATTCAAGTGTTGCGTCCTACGGACTTTGCAGGAAAAAGGTACATTTTCTTTTTCTTCCTTTTGCCGAACCTCCGTTCGAACGGTGGAAACGGACACGTGTGGCCGAGCGGCGAGCTCGAGCGCTCTGCTTGACCGCAGCATCCAGCCGTCGTGCCGAGGGCAGGCCGTCGCGGACTTGCCTATTTTTAAATGGACATGAACAAGTCTTCACGTGGAGCGTAATACCGTGCTTCTCGTGTTACATCCTGCAGACTTTGCGCGCGTCCGTTAAAAAAAAAATTGAAACATAGGCAATATTTACTTCATCAACGTAAAAATGCACTCTTCAGTGAATAGATTTGCTGGGGAAGTAGGAATATGCCCGGTGAGAAACAACAAGCCGGAAACACAATGGAACATCAAGTTTTAAGGATAATATGGCTGTGACGAGTCAAACACGAATTCAGTGGTGAGACGTAAGACGAGAATTAATGAGTTAGTGCGAGAAAATATATTGATCGATTCAGATATTTATTATTATAAGTAACCAAACGTTCCGTTGCATTCACGATACACTGCTATGTTTTTCGAGACGCGTCGATGAGTGACACGTGGGGAGGAGTATGCTGATGATAACCGTGGATAATGAAGGAGCTGGCTTTGGTGATGAGAGTAGCAATCATGTTACTCCATGAATTATTATTCATGATTTCTTAAGTGTTATTCATTTCATTACTTGTATTGCGAAGGCTCTACGTAATCGCTTGACTGACTGCGTACGTTGCTTTCTTTAGACTTAGTTAAACATTCACGGGAACACGGAAATTGATGTGTCGAGTTTACAGTGATGTTTGCCACGTACACAAGTTTTCATGTGGTATAGACGTTTCATAGATGGAAGGGGAGACGATTGATGACGATTCGAGGTTAGGCCGTCCGAGACCGCAGCCTCCGTCGATGGACTTGTCTTATGCCCGTACCACACCAGCGACACTGTATTTACTGAAGAGTGACTTTATTTATTATAAAATAACTTCAAGAAGGATGAAACATTTTTCAAGCCGCATAATCGTATGTACCGAGCCAGTTTCATAGTGATGTTGCATGTTTGTATTTCGGTTATTAAAGGGAAAAATATATGGTTTATTAAATCGTGCACCTACTTTGTGAAAATACAGAGAGTAGATTGTCATCTATCATCTCTGTAAAATCAATCGCGACAGTCAGACAAGGTGGCACAAACAAGTTTTAACACTTGGAAACTTTAAAAATTCGAACAAATTTGTGCGAGAAAATATATTGATGAAATTTGTGAACGTGTCCCGGTCTTTTCTATATATCTTTACCGTGGCGTCGGACCATCTAAGAAATGTCCTTTTAGACATTAATCTCCAGAGTGATCATCCCGATCAGGTATAGATGGGCGACAATTTTCAAAAGAACCTGTCGTATTTTATGGTGAGGTTGCTATTGATATATGAAGAACATCGTACTGGCTACGGTTCAGTTGTGCGAAAAGAATGTTAGTCTTAAGAAAACAATAATATAGATTAGTGATGAAAAGAATACAAGAAGAATACTATACGATACGATAGAATATAATAGAATAGGATACGATCAGGGTAGGTGGTCCGAGATCTATAATATGTTCATCTTTTCTACAGCTTTTTCGTATGATTTTATACCCATATATTTTAAAAACCATTTATTATTTTATTAGTTTTCGACGCTCAATGAGCTGACATATTCACGAAACGTCGAGAACAAATTCATGTAGGACGTGAAGATTTTTCTCGGGCGAATATACAAATGATTTATTAAAAGTAAACAATTTATTCGAGAGGAAGAAGTATAGAAAACGCCTGAAATAATATAGAATAGAAGAATTGCCCCTTATAATAACATTCGAGGGAACATTTTTAGTGTCCAGCATCCTATGTAAACATTTTTTGTTTTCTCTACTGTATCGTTGACAAAATTCAAAAAGTAGCTTCGTCATTTTCTGAATTATAGATTCCGGGAAGCTGACTGGTATTTATATTAGAACAGGCAAACAATTTTTAAGATGATGTGAACGGAAGTAAATAATTCCTTAAACATTTGAGTTATGAGAAGTGCGACCACGCTGCTCGTGAGACAAGCGAAACGTGCTAGGAGCACGATAGCGCTTCTTAAGACTCTCTGTATATTTTTTAAAGGCTATGTGAGAGATATTTTGAATTTCTTATATTTGTTATTAAGAGAAATATATTGTTGTGGAAATAATAATATTACAACTCTTATTACACTCTATATTACACTCTGTTTTTTTTTTCTTAGCCTTCGTTTTCGCAAAAATTCCTCTGACAATTAGCAGAATAATTATAGGAAGTAAAGTAGTATTCAAAAAATCAAGAAATTGAAAATACTTTTATTCGGTTGTTATCTGTCTTTTTAATGGCATACATTTTTTATTCTTCAAGATACAAGTGAAACGAAAGATGATACAAATGGACATTGATAGATAAGGACATGTTGATTGGACATGTGTCCTCCGAGACATGTAATCAACCGACCCAAATATTACTAAATATCTCAGACAAGACAGCTTGCAATTTCCATAAGATACTATGAAAAGAAGAGTACAAAGTACGAAATAAATAATTTTCGTGGACAATATTTCCGTTTTCTTTTTATTTAAATCAGATCCCCATCGGCTAAAACGTCTCCCACCCTTCAACGTCGATTAGTAGCGGCAACGTTTCGCTCCTTAAGCCACCTTTACAAGTCAGAAAAATAATGCGACCCAACAGTGAACGACGACCTGCGTCTCTCTCCTCCCCCCCATCCCTACCCCCATTCTCATTGTGGAAACCTAACAATTTACCGGGTGAACGTCAGCGGCGTTCATGCATTAACGCCCGAAAGGAGATCCTGAATCCTTCGCCGCTTGGATTCGTCTTTCCCGGTAAATCTTCGTAATGAATAAGGAAGAAAGGAGAGGAAGAAAGGGGAATCGCGGGAATACTCACGGCGGGTATAGAGGGGAGCGAAAGAAGAGGAAGGACGGAGAGGAGGGTCCAAGAAAAGAATTTTGCCGGAGTTTCTTTTCTCCTCCGCCAGCGCCATTGTCTAGCGAGCGAATGCGGCATGCTTTCAGAATTTTTCCTTTCCTGGTAATTATCCTCCTAGACCTTAATCTTTGCGCTTGCCTTTGAAATAAAGCTCCTCTCGAATACTCAGGCCCGGCAAAATAATATTTTATACATAACAAAAGGAGATAGAGAGGGGGATAGAGAAGGCCTCCCGGGGGGATGAACGCCGCGTATGACCCGCACCCTGCTGCTCCTCCCCGCCCCCTGCGTCCTCTCTTCTCCGTCCATCCTCCCGAGCGCGATTGTTATCGTGAAGACCGCCACGTAACACCTAAATAAAACGCGGTCCCGCTGCTTCCTTGACTCAGGACTAACCGGACTCTCCTAGCCTTCTTCTCTTCTCCTCTCCATTCTCTCTTCAGTCCCACCCGTCTCTCTCTCTCTCTCTCTCTCTCTCTCTCTCTCTTTTCTTGTGCTTATTCCGTTTGATAAAAATTGCCGCGTGAGTAATGACTCCTCGGGTTACTTTAACCCTGGACTACCGCGGTTAAAGGGTAACGTATCCGCCGCTACGTTGAGGTCACCGGCGACCCCGTAGATAAATGACGACGTCGCGTTTTACGCGAATAGTTGTAACAGAACGTTGACTTTATCCCCTTCCCCCCCCCCCCCCCCNCGTGCGACTGCGCTACTCTCTGTTACTTTCGCTATTGTTAAGCGGACCGTTTAGCAAAATATTTGCGCCGACTTGAGAAGGCGAGGCAGATTTTTACGATTCCATTAGTTTTCCAACCGCACACGCACACGCAGCTCAACGGCTCTACGCACGCGGTTCGACGTGCGACCTCACGCGCGTACGCGAACTCGTCGGTCCCGCGGAGCGTATTTATCACTTTAATTCTTGACGGTAGGTCAAATTTCGCGGTGTCGCTTAACAATTAGCGCCGATACATCAAGTCCCGTGCATGCCATTAATCTTCATCAATGGCATCAACATTCCTTCCTCGCTCACTCTCTCTCTCTCTCTCTCTACCTCTCACTCTTTCGGTACTCTCGTCCGTCCTGGCCACTCCGGCTGATCGAGCGCGGCGTTTAAGCGGTTGCCATGTCGCTCGGCGATCGGGCAGGAGAAGTGATTAAAAATTCCTCCGTAATAACGCGGATCCACGACGGTCGCATTCTTCGAAAAGTGCGCGCGCACGTATTATCAGCTCGCGCCATTTTCCTTCTTGGGGGATGTGCCAAGCTGTCGTTCAGCTTAAAATAAAATCTCTTGCGTAATCGGTGACGCGGAAAAATCGACTTCACGTCTCCGACCATTACGGCGAGAAGAGGGGAAAGAAGTCGCGATTACGCGCGGTGCAAATTACCAGCACACTGCGGAACCTTCGATCACCGAGACCTTCCGTCTCACCCTCCTTCCCCCTCGTACCTCGGCGATTTAATCACGTCGCGCGAAACTCTCGCGAGGACCTTCCCCCCGTTCTCTCGATCACGGTCAAGATTTCGTGGGGTCACGTGTTGCCACATGAGAATGCGCCTCGGCGACGAGCGCCGCCGCCGCTGTGTTGTGCGCCCGTGCGCGGTTGGTTTAAGCGCGATTAATCTTCGTTAAGTAAGCAAGCGAGCGGAGCCCTTCCACTTCCATTCCGTGCGAACGCCCCGCACACGGTGAACGCGCTCCCACACAACGCACGGACGCGCACACCTATACGGCATCGACACCTCGCGCGTATGGTGCACCATGAGTAGCGAAGCATCTCGTCCGAGATCCCCGTCTCCACCTCTCTCTTTCTCTTTCTCTCTTATTCTCTCATACTTACGTATATCTCCGCTCCCCTCCCTGTCTCGCTCCCTCTATCCTTCTCCTCGTTTCTTCTACGTCGTATCTCTTCCTCGCGTCCGCGCCCGTTTAGTTATGCCAGAGCTCCGGTGTGTGTACACACACCGGGGCGCTGATTAAATCTGAGTAATTAAGGGAGTTAACCTCGACTTAACTTGACTTAACGCAGTCACGCCCGCTTGCCCACCCCTCATATTTGCGCCGTTTACACGCGCTTTACATTGTTCGAACGGAGAGAATGAGATAGAGATAGATAGAGAGAATGAGAGAAGAAAGAAGAAGAAAAAGAAGAGAGAGAGAGAGAGAGAGAGAGAGAAAGAGAGGAGCACACCTTTCCGCTACCTCCGCCCGTCGTCGCGTCTTCCTTCGCTCGTCGTCCTTTACTCACCGTCTCTTCCTCCTTATCCCTTTTTTACATCCTAGGCTCTCCGTGCACGCACGTATGCACGCACGCACGCACGCACACTCGATTCACGGTTAATTGCTATGCACCGCTAATTACACAGCTCGTGTCCCTCAAGGAAAAGAGTGCGCGCCGTCCCCGATGCAAATTAAACGCGTGGGCTCCCAATCGCGGCGGAGTTGCGCGAACGGCGGAGACGACTTTGTTGGCTGAGGAAATGGCGATTGGGCGTTGGTTAATTAGGGTCTTCGTAGCTTAGCGGACGTGATTAGTGTCCGCCGGGACGCGCGCGTAATGGTCGCATAAGATTTATTTCCGTCTCCCGTGGCGTGTGACACGCATCGAACGAGCTGAATACACGCGGTAACGCGCGGCCGATTGTGCAAGTTTTCACCGGGGCGCCACGATGTATACACGCATCTAAATCCAGTGGGAGAGGTGTGAGAAATACAGCCAGCTGTGATAAAATACATATAATTAGAGAGAGAGAGAGAGAGAGAGAAAGAGAGCACAGGTTTACCTCCGACTTACCGGAAGGTACGTCTCGCACTTGTCGTTGATATCATTTTTTCTTCTTTTCTTTTTTTTCAATATCGCCTCTGCGGAAATCACGGAGACGTCGAGCGAGGGATAAATCCGGTCGAGGGAGAAATTCGTTCGCGGCAATTAAAGTTCGTCGAAGGAAGGATACCTCGCCGTTACGGCGGCAGCTTCCCCGAAGTTCATTGCGAGAGCGCTATCATCCCGCCTCTTTCCAGTCCCATTCCTTCGTGAAATCGCGGCCAGGGTTCGCGAGGAATCGCCGCTTTCGGGAAGCAACGCATCGTGCGTGGCTCGAGTAATTCGATCAATCTGTACGAACGCTCGCGGGATGGAATGCGTTAAAGCATCGAGCGGGCCGACGGCGCCCGCGATTCGCGTAAGCGTGCCCGGCGCCGGCACCCCTTGACCCCCGCACCCAAAGCAACGCGCGTGCACTCTCCCTCTCTCTCTCTCTCTCTTTCTTCCTCCCGGAGGTACGTTGCACGCACGGTGTACGGTGTTGCTGCAACGACGCGCATGGGTTCCGCTCGCATTCGAGCATAGGAGGAGAGGTGCCTCGCCTAATTAGCCCGGTCGAGTATTTCCGTCGCGTGACGTCACGTGAGCCCATTCGCCTGGCCCGCAGCCAGCTCCTCTGCCGAACTATAAACCATATTCACACCCACGCTACACAATTAGCCCGCGCCTCAACCCGGGGAATTATAATATCCCACGAAGCCGCTGCGGTCGCGCGACGCTCTCGCGCGGGTGCAGCGGACGGGCCGCTTCAGGAGCGCGAGGCCGACGAGCGAGCGATGGTGTCACTTCGTGACATTCCTTCCGTCGATTGTCAACTGTCAGTGGCGATAGAAATTAAGAGAAGTATATATCGACTCGGAGGAAAGACATCTTTCTAATAAACACTCGGGGCGGACATTGTTACGGAAAAATTCCTTTCGGTTTTACTACAGTTCGCAGGTTTTTCTCAATTTATCCTCGGAAAGGAACCGAATAATCCGCGGAAGAAATGGGAAAAATCTGAATTCCTTTCCGAGCCTTTAAAATTCTCGATTTCGCCATTTTTCTAGCAGCGCCGAAATAGACTGTCGATAGGATTTATCCTGCTAAGGAGCGTGACAAATTGTGATTAAATTTTCTAATGATAAAGACATATCTCAGTTTCTATAACATAAACAGCGTGGAAAAATGGAAGATAATCAGTTCGGGCTGAATGTCGACGAACGTTCCTCGATTACCAGATCCTACGGTAATTTTACCAGAAAATTCTCTCCGCGATAGGAATAATTCGTCAGTCGCGTGATGTGTACCAATCGCGGACACGTTGAGCCAAAAAGAAAGCATTACGCGTCACAATAATACGCCAACTGTGAAGACAAAATTTAAGCATGCACGAACGTAGAAGACGCCCTGATGTATTTTTCAGATGTTTTTACCTTTAAGGCAATTGTGCATACACGTCGTAGGAAATAAGAAGTCGCGGAGAGATTTTTGAATTTTCCTCGTGCGCAGCGACGCTGCCTTGCGGCGACTTTGCCACGGATTTCGTCGTAATCTCACCTACGCCTTCCACTCTTTCTCTCTCTCTTTCTCTCTTTGTCTTTCTCTCTCTCCCTTCCCCTACTGAGCGCCTCACGAATGCCGAGTTTCAACTGCATTCGCCTCCCCTTGCGCTCCTCTCCTCTGCCTGTCCGTCCGTCCGTCGGCCACCCCCGCCGACGACGACCTCGAGACGCAAATACGAACGCAAATACGAACGCGAGCATTTCGCGAGAGCCCATAGCGTCGCGATCGTTTCGCGATTGCGAGAATTCCCCGATTTTTCCGGCGCAAACTACAATCCCGAACACCGCCGCGCGGCTCTGAATGTTGACGAGGCGCTTACATACACGCGATTAACCAGCGCTTTTCTTGCGGAGAGAGATATCGATCGTCACGGCGTCGCGACGGTGGAAGCGAGCGAAAAGATTCCCGCGTAATTCGTGCGTGCCGTCCCTCACGGGGAGCTCCTCTGCTGAATTCGCACTGACGAGCTTCGCGCGAGTCGTGCACGCTACGTCCGTGATGCACCGAGCGACTTTTTGAATAAAACCGAACGTCTACCTCGTCTCGGAGTCTCTTATACATTTTGCTCGAGAGATAAGGCTCGAATCTTAAACGCGCCGCGGCGGGATGGTGCCGTAAAACCCGTGGGGGGTAGTCCTACGGAGCCGTGGGGGAAACAACCCCTCGAAACGACTCCCTTACCGAGACACTGAGCACATCGGGACAGCGAGCACCGCCAATTTTAAAGTGGGCAGACCGTTAGGAAGGCTGTGAAGCGTCGGGACACACTGCTGCTCGAGGATAACGAAAATTGCAGAGACCAAACCGTCATTAACGCTTCATTCCTTCGACAAATTAGCGCGATGTCAAAGAAATACATCATCGTTAAAATAAATGTTCAATTACAAAGAATTTTTTATACCTATAATGACCGTCGCAGGATGATGATTGTGAATACTTTTACGAAGAATAATAATATAGACTAAATAATATAAAATGATAATGTAAACATTTTCTATCTTCCTGACACACGCAGGCCATTAATTACCGACGTTGTATCCAAGTTCTGCAATTATTATCCTGCAACGATTCTCGTTGGCTTTGAAAAACAAAATATATCCTTTTGTTATTTAGTATAACTATCGCAACAAACACCTACGGCTATTACACTTTTTACTTACGGGTCTATACACGTCCGTGTTTAATCCTGACTAGAAATTAATTCCTGAATGTTACATTGCCTATGTACATTAGTTGCTACAGTCGAGTAACGTCGAGATTTCGGTGGCCGAATCGGTACAATATCTGATCCGCAAGCTGGGAACAAATGATGTTGAGACAGCATAAAAGCAATGTGTTAAATTAACGCACGAATATGTCAAAAATCTAACATAAAAATTTGAACAAAGACCGATTTTAACAAAAATACAAAATGTTTGTTGCTGTGTAGTAGAAAAGCGCGACCGATCACATCGGCGAATCCGTCCCACCGCCAAAATTTCTCGAACTCTTCAAAACTTACATACGTGCGTGTTAAACAAAAAAAATAATTAATGACCGAATGTCTGAGACTCTTGACGTTAACCATTAAAGTGCACGCGTAACGCGTGTTTGCTGAATAATTGCGGATACTTTACACTACGACGAGGGTTCGGTGAGAGATGACGAAACTGAATTTACCTTCCGATTGGAAATGAAATTTCCTCACAAAGCCGACGGTATCTTGCAAAATGGCAGAACGAGATCTCTCTCTCCCGAGCCGGCGGAGAGACGCTAGAACAGCGAGCGCTCGTGGACGTGGCTATAAATAAACGCATACAAAACCCATCGGTCGCTCCGTCCTCGAGCGCTCGGGCGTTTCGCAGTTCGCAATCCGGCGAGAGCGGCATTAACTTCCCGATAAAAGCCGCGATCCCTGACACGCACGCGACCACTCTTGGCAGCGCGAAAGTAGGCGACGTCCGGCTACATGAGCCTTCCGCTCGGCTGCCTCCAAAATACGCAAACTAAAACGGCGGGAGGCGCGCGAGAGCGTGAACTCGAGCCTGATCAAGCGTCGTCGTTGCAGTTATCGAAAACGCTACTCGCCGAGCGGAAGGAAAAACGGGAAGGGCGGGAGGGCGAACATAGAGTCGGAGAATGGAGAAGGACCCCCACGGGGTGGAGGAACTCGAGAGAGAAAAAGAGAGAGGGAAAGAGAGAAAGAATGCTCTCGGAATCCCTTCGACGCGCGGAGAGGGGTTCGCCGACGCGAGACGGCTCGAAGGGATGCGGGAGGAGCCGGAGGGAGGTGAAGTGCTCGAGGGCGGAAGTAAGTATTGATTCAGATTCAGCTAGTTAGCTATGCTCGGAGTCGGCACCTACCCCTCCTCGCATCCACCTTCGCAGCCACCCAGCCTCCCCGCGTCTCCGAATAGCGAGAATCCCGCGCGAGCGAAAGGGGGTGGCCGCGGCGGGCGGGAAAACGAAGAGGAGAGGAGAGCTGGTCGGTGACGGAGGAGGAGGAAGAGCTGGCGGCGGAGGAGGAGGGAGGAAAAGGGATGCAAAGCGCGCGAGAGGGTGGGGCGTGAAGAGAGACGCTCTCCTCCGCGTGTGGAGATCCGCGATGGAAAACGTAGGTGACAACCTTCCTCTTCTCCGGCGATTTCGACTGCGGACGACGAACTACCATCCCTTCCTCCCGCGCGCCTCCTCCCTCTCCTTCCCGGTGCCCCACTTACTGTCGCCCCTCGTGCTCCCTTCGTCCGCCATTCGTTTCGTTCTCTACTTAGGCGCCTATCGTTCCGAATCTCTTTGTATTCCCATGACAACGGGGCGGATGCACTCCCGAGTGCAAGTGAATGCGCGATAATGCACGGGTCAACGTTTCGCGAAAGAGAAAGAGAGAGAGAGAGAGAGCGGCTTCTCGGCGGACGCCTGCGTTTCTTCTATTTTTTCTCTCTTTCCCTCTTTCCTTACTTTTTCTTTCTTTCCTTTCCTTTTCTTTCCGTCCTTTCCTCCCTTCTCGCCGACGAACGCTGCGTCTCCCACACGGAAGTGCGACCCTCTCTTTCTCTCTCTCTCTCTCTGTCTTTCGGTCATCTATCATCTCTCTCTCCCTTCCCCCTCTCTCTCTTCCTCTCTTTCTCTCTTGACTATTAATAATTCCGGGAAACAAGCGGGAATTATTATTTTGAGTGGAATAACGCCAAGAAGATTTCGAGCGGGGGGAAATTTCGGCGAGTTCCGTCTGACGACGCCAAAACGACGTCGCGCTCGTCGCTGGCTCGCGAAAATAAAACGGACGTTTGTCCGGCGTTTTGTTCGGATTGACAATGATGAAATTTAAGTGCGCGGGAAGAAGAAGAATAAGAAAAGAAGCGGCTCCATAGAAAATCCCGTTTAATCGTCGCTCCTTTACGAGCCAATAACAGGGAGCGGCGCGCCGCGTGCGTGCGTGCGCGCGATAGAGCGAACGAGCAAGCGAGCGCGCTTCCAGGTGTCTCGACGCCTCCCGAATGCGGTTTTCCCGCATTTCGTTCTCGGGGCTCGCAGCTTTGCGGGCGTCCCCATCTCGCGGATTTTTCTGCAACCAGGGCGTCGCGACGCCTTAGCGGCTAATAAGAGACGCCGTCGGATCCGAGACACTCGCGTCGCGGCGCTCGGCGTGGGCGGATCTCCTCTCTCCGCCCGAGCGGAGTTACGACGAGGATGATGATCCCAAAGTACGCTGCAAAGCGTACCATGTCGTACTCATTTAAGGTTTCCTGCTCTTGACAGCCGTATTCAAAGATATATTCGGGAATTTCTAATGAACAAAAATTAAAACATAATTCAAAAATAATATATTTTCTAAAATCGTGTTGAAAGGAGATTACAAGAAGCAACTTAACATTCTCGGTATGAGCATCGACTCTACGGTCGACAATCGCTCAACACTCATCTTTTTTATTCTGTTATCAACAAAATGATTAATATCTCAATATAATCTTCCGACGTATCAATATGGATATAACCAGTGGCACGAGCGATCGACATACAAAAGAAGAAAAAGGAAAAAAGACTGAGCACGCCTTGAAAAATTCGCCGTCGGCGGGTAAAGATTTTTTTCACGATTAGTGCAAAGCGTCTCAAAGTAGTCTCACACTCGATGTTATTTCACTTCACGGGGATGCGTACGCGAGATTACAAAGAGGAGAAAAAGAGCGTTGCGAACGCCTCTTCATCAAACGACGATCGCTCGCCGATTTTTAGCGACTGAGCGCGCGCCGAAGTGGCGTGCGATCGCCGCGAATACCGCGCGGGAATTCATAAATCGGCGCGGCGTACGGCGCACAAATCGGCGGCATAATTTAACAACGCATGGTTTATCGTCGTTTGTTAATCCCTCGGCTGCATCGGCGGATCGGAGCGTTCAACCGCCGATACCGGTGACGCGCGCTCGTCGATCGTAAAAGTTGTCCCGGCGTTGCACGCGACCGACAAAACGCACCGTTTCTATGCACAATCGTATTTATGTTTCTCAGGCCGTGCCGAGCGCGCGCGACAAGATTTATCTGCGGCCGAGGTAAAGGACGCTTGATTTAAGATCGCGAGCACGTCTCTCGGCCCATATTATAAAACGGCGCATGCTATCGTCTCGCTCTCTTTTCGCCGCTCACTCGTTCTCGCTCCACCCTCTCCCACCGTTCCTTTCTCTCTCCCTCCTTTTCTCTCGCTCTTTTTATACATTTCCCCCTCCCCTTTTTCGCCTTCGGTTCGCATTAATTGATCCTCGGTGATTTATGTAAACAGAAATAGATAATTACGAAACGGACGGCGGCGGGATTTCGTTCGGCCGCGCGCCCCTTCATCCCCGAACGACTTTATTCACAATTGCGATTTAATGATCGCCGGCATCGATCATGCGAACGCACAAACGCCGCCTCAACCGTTCAGCCGTGCGCGAGCGTGCCCTAAATGAGAGGCGGCTGCTGTCGCTGTTTGCGGGTGCACCACTGTGTTTCTTCGATACACCGTTAATTTACATGTTTGCGGCGCGCGATTTTTCTCCTTGCATCGACCGGTGATTTATATCTCGCCCCCAGTGCGCGTTCTACCGCCACGGTACACCCGACCGCCCTTTCCCCCCTCTCTTTCTCTCTCGGTCTCTCCGTCTCTCCGTCGCTCCCATTCTTCCTCATTTCCTTAATTATACTGACCGATTGCGCGCTGCCGATGCCGCGATCGTGAAGTATTCTATTACCGCACACCGACATCCGTCACCGTCTCTCGCCCGGGGTCGACCGTTTTATATTTTTATGCCGAGCTCGTTGATCTAATTTCCTTAGGAAGGAAAAGGCCGATATATTGATTACGCGCCGCATGTTGTTTTCTTGCTCGCTCGCCGCGATCCATACACTCTCCCTCCCTTCTGTTCCCCCCTTCGCTTCTACCGAGTCCATGTTGCTCTGCGACGACGAATGCGAATCACTCGTGAGACGCATGGACGAACATTCCTCGTTAATAATTACACATCTGCTATAGGCTTCGCGATATAAACCGAGTGAAATGAGAGAGAGATAAACTATGAGAACCGCAAGTCACCGGATCATAGTTGGACAATTTAAATTGACTGCGGGAGGGTTATAATGTTTGACCGCGTAAGTAACGCACGTGCCAAGAGTTTTTGCAGTCTCACAATGTAAGCAGTGGAGAGTCAAATCCTTTTACGTCAAATCGACCCCTGTTGTATCTTATTTTCTAATATTCATATCCTTTCTTCCTTTTTCTACGCCCCATGCGAATCAAACCAATTTTTAGCATGATATTTGGTTCTCTTAAGTATTGCGAAAAATTCCCCTTAGCTGGGAATCGAACTCGAGCCTGTAAAATTGCAGGTCGGGTGCTGTACCGGTTCGACCATTGAGGACTCGGCAACACTCGACGCAACACTAGTGCTTATTTGGAGAAAAAGTTATAATTTTTTAATATAAAAATCTTGGAATTTTACTTTCTTCTTTTTACACAGTGCTGGGTATAATCAGTAGAGTTTATCTTCCTGAGGAACATAGCATATTTCTTATATTAATTTAGATAGAAAAGTCAAACGTAACGGATAAATGTAGACGGGAAACGTTTTTCGAGTTCAGTTTCTAAAATATAAATAGCACATATAAAATAGTAGGCTGATAAATTAAGGTCCTCCTCGATTATGAAACTTTACAATGATTTTCACCGTAAAAATACATATTTATACAAAGAGGGGAGAAAAATTTTGTAATAGAAATTATTGTAGAACCTTCTTCCTCTGTATAAATATATAGTTTCAGATGGAAAATGAACCGACGCATTCTGCCGTCAGCGCACCTAAATAATTACTCTTCATTAACTCCTCTCGCACGTCCCTCTCGGTCTTCGTACTTCCTTAACGAGGCGTAATTTTACCGCAACGTTCCCTCTTACTTCTGCGCCGTGCCTCACACGGCGCGTTTCACCTCGATTTCCCTCGCATTCCCGCGTTTATAATATTACACGCGTATTTTCGATGCGCGCTAAATCATTTTACGTCTGCGGCCTACAATTATCGGCCGGCCGTCTATCGGCTATCGCGCGATCTGCGGCCCGGAATTGATATCGGCGTGAAATCATTACTGCCCCGCGCGCACTATATTGGCTGTAATTTGCGTAACGATAACAATCGGTTTTAAGTGGAACAATAGGCTGCCGTGACGGTAATTAGTGCCGCGTACTGTCTGGCGTGATGACAATTGCGGCGGCGGCAGCAATGAGTAAATAGTAACATTAATAATAGCCGTCGATAGCGCAGTATTCTCTCTGTTCGTGGCCAGCTGGAACATAATTCCACGTTATATACCGGCCCGCTTTCACGCGTATATTCGAATAAACGAAGATGCGCGCTGATTACCGGGAAATGGCGCTGTGACGTGTCGCGTGGATTAACCCACGCCTAAGCACACCACAAATACTGATAGCGACGGTAATCATTTTTTATTGCTCCTCGATATCTACACCGGCCATATGGAGACGGCGATTTTAAGACAACTCCCCCGAGTCGAAATTTCGATACTACTTTCGATACTACGCTCTTTGGGATAGTTTGCGTCTATTCGGACGGTCTATAAACTACACTCTGAAGAGTGATAAGTTTAGTAATAGCAGCTAGTAAATGGCTAAATTCCAAGCAAAATCAGTATGCACTTCACACCTTAAGGGTAGCTTTTGTTTAAAAAAAGCAACGAATTTCTAGTTAAGAATGTGAATATGATTTAAGTATTATTGTGTGATCTAGCTAATGCTTTCGCTCCGTATCGCCTAAATAAAAATGGCTAAAAAATTTAGCTGCATTAACAACGAGCATTAAATAAACTGCATTAAAATCGCCGTCTCCATTAGCTATCTCTATTTCAAAGACACATTTAACTGCCACAGTTAAATTTCAACTCCTATAGCTAATCCTTTCTCTGAATGTAGTAATAACCTACTTCGACGATACTGACGCTTATCAACTGCTGCTCTCTCGAACCTTTGGATTCTACAGATTTAATTTTCATGCTACCTCGAACAACTTACTTTGATGCTAAAACAGTGAAAATTTCACACGCTATCAACGTAAGAATAAATTCGATTATTAAAGTTGTGAAATATATATCGAACCTATTTCGCTATCTTAGCTCCTTCAGTGCTGTGAAATTAAAAGCTTAACATAGGACCAAAATTTCAAGCCGGTGTTCGAAGAATTACGATAAAAATCGCGAGACAAGCGGTAAGATGGAACGTCACCGCGACGTCTCGCCACGAACGGAAGTCACGTGCGATGAGCTCGATAAAGTTTCGGGGGGACATCCCATCGTAGGCGCTTCTATCGTTTGACGTAGATGCAAAATAATTTCAGATCGATTTCGATCTTGACGCAAACGTCCTGCCGGGCATTCCGCGAAGCGTTATTGCGGCGTACGCGAGAGGAAGGATACAGGAAAACGAGAGGGACAAGAGCAGTCTCGTTTCGCCGTTACAGCGGGTCAGTTTCCTCTCTCTCTCTCTTGTTCACACAGCACGCCGTGCACTATCGCACATGCATATGTGCACGCGTGTACACACGACGAAAACGCTGCAACGGAGGCGGTCCGAAGACGACGACGACGACGCACGGTCGACCTTTATTGGAATATTTATGGCGGCCGGCTGTACGGGACGAATTTTTATCGATCCGTTGTGTTCGCCGCGCCGTCGATGCCGGGCTTCGGCTTTCGATCTTTCTTCCCCCTTTCTCTCTCTCTCTCTCTGTCTCTCAGACGGAAATCGCGATATTTATTCATAAGCCTCGGTTAGAGCGCGCGCATCGCGCGCATAATAAAGCTCGCGGATTGCTCGACCGGCTGACGCTTCTCCACCACTCTGCACCGCAAGCCGCAAGCCTGATTTCGGAAACACGACTCGGGGAAAAATATCGGGCCGCGCTTCCGCCGGCATGTCGGTTTGCCGCACGGTCGCGCGCCTTGGTCCACTTTTTTCATTTGTTATCGGCGCAATTTAGACTCGGCCGGGATACGCAGAAGAAGATTTTGTCATTTGTAATGTCCCCGATATTATATTTGTCTTTAATTAGCGACTATTTGAAACTGGGCAAAATGTACGTACTTCGTTCTTTTGCTTTCTTACTTTTTCTTTGATTTTGGATTTTCGTTTTTGGTCGTTTTTCTTGGTCGGGAGAAAGTTTTGCGAAATCAAGGGAAACGTAGTTCTCAAGCTGAACAGCACGTTCTCGCCTTCTAGTCGAGTGACTGAGAAAGTTGGTACGTATCTATAATTAAAACTGTAAAGTCGATTTGACGAAGGACCCGTAACTCCCGACAAAGAATTTTCGGAAAACGGGCGGGTAGCTTTCACAGAGGTAAAACCAATTTGACCGTCGTTTCAAGGCAGGATAGCAACAAAGGTGACAGATACCGACGTCAAAGTTGCCGCTGAAATCGACGCCCAAGTTATCGTTCAGAGGGATGCAACCTGTACACACCGACTAGTAAAGTTACTGCCAAAATTGTGTTTTAAAATATTAATCATATTATGAATCACCCACAAGGGATGCAACTTGTACACACCGACTGGTAAAGTTGCCGCCAAATTGGTGTACACCTGTTTGCCTCTCCTCTATCTTTCCACTATCCTGCCGGTTCTCGTATGTTTCGTAGACGTTGTCCTACGCGTCCTTTTTACAAGATAAATTTTTACAATCAGGCAGTCTTGCGTCGATACGTCGGACTGATAGATTGTCTATTTCGAAAGAGCCGCGCGTTCCTCAAGGGCGGATAAGTCTGAACCTAGTGAGACGCATCGAGCGACCGCTCGCGTCGTGCGCGTAAGCAATTATAACAAATTCCTATGTCGTATATCATTTATCGCGGTTGTATCGTGTACGTTTACGGCCGCGTGAATTACTCACTGTATCGAGGGCACGTCCAAATAAAGACGAGCTCTCTCGTCCGCGATTGAACCATCAATAAATTCGCTGCTAATCGAAGAACCGGGTCAGGCCTGTGCGCGCCGGGGGAAAAAAGATTTAGTTCGCGCGATAAACGCTCGCGACTAAGGATCGATTTCTCCTATGTCGGTTAACGCTGGCCGAAGTCAATTAAATGTTCTTCCACTTTCTAGCGGTTATAATATCGGGTGAGGAGGGAGGAGGGGAACATATATATCGAACTAAAGATAGTCAAGATAGAAACCGCACAGCGTATCGTTACTTAACTTGCATGTATATCCTCGAGACGTCTCTTTTCATTTCATTCCTCACTCTATACCGCCGCGCTTGTAAATCGAAAAGCGGTCGTAATAAAAAGATCAAGTCCTCCGGAAACCTTAGCGATTGAATATTCTGACGCAAGAGAAAAGCAAGGAAAGCCTGTGATGGTCGAACGCAGGAAGCTTTCCGCGTAATTGAAACTTGAAGGATTCAAACATTTATTTTGTGACATAATATTATGCAAAATATAATAATCGGGATGTGCATGTAGCCGAATAAATTGTTGAACGTCTCGAAATATCGTGCGTCAATATTCTCCGTATGAATAAACTTTTGTGACATTAGGATAAGAGAAGTTTCTCGCTGTAAAACGATGCTGCAGAACCCGTGCTTTTTCACTCTTTCGGAATGACAAGTATCAATCAAACGGTTAAGTAATGCGATGTTACCTGAGCTTCGTGATCTACCTATTGTATCTATTGAGCCAAAAATTTATGGTCGCTTTCCATTTTTTTTGTCTTTGGTATTCGTGTGAAACGTCAAATTTATGAAGGAGCGACGTTACGTAAAGGATGGGAATTGTCGTGCAGAAGCTGCTCGCTGCGGGGGAGCACAGAGAAAAATGTTATTCTACTTCAAAGAAAAGCGATCACTCGCTTTACTTTCCTTCTTTTAAGTCACATTTATCTTCGATAAACCAAATTTTCTTGCTATAATAGTCTTAAAATATGTTTGTATTATATATGTAAAATCGAACGAACTTACCAAGTGTAGTTCGATTTGAATTATGCCTGGTGTTTCGTCTGGACAGTCGCGCGCGCAAGAGAAATATTACTGCATTGTCCATCCGGACAAGATCATTTCTCTCTCTCCCTCTCTCTCTCTCTTTCTAAGCATAATTCTTTATTATAATCATTTATTTATATTTACTTATCTTTATTTATCTATATATAGAAGATTTTTTTCTCTTCTCAAGAATATTATAAACTTCATCGAAGAAAATTTAAATCCGGTTAATTTGAATCATCACGAACTGAAGTTTGTTTTCACTTAATATTCTTGATTGAAGTAATAACTTACACTGGGACATATAAACTTATATGTTACTTATTGAAACAAGTGGCATTTATACTTGAATACAGTATATATTTTTCGGCGTGTGGTCTGCGAGGAGCGAGAGGAAAATTGTTAGCGCGCGCGTGTCGCCGTAGCCGGCTCGCAGGTGAGCCGTCTCAGCCGGTCCCGTCATCCGCGATACTTTAATATCGGATATGGCAATAAATTACCTATCGACCTGGAGAAGCGACTTCCACCCCCGCGCCGCGGCCGCCCGCCGACGGCGCGCGGAGCACAGCCCTTCGCTTCGAGACGGCACGAAAACCTCCCCCTCTGCGCCGCGAACGGGCGGGGCCCCGTACAATCACACTTAATGACACTCGATGCGAGCATGTAACATTGGCATTGCGCGAGATACCGGGACGATAAGGTGCGTGTTTCGGGCCGCGTTGTAAGTTCCGCGCCTCGCTCTCGTCGAGGGACTCGTACCGTCGCCTTCTTAAGTTTCGTCCCTCCTAAAATGCATACATGAAAGTGCTCTCTCTCTCTTTCTCTCTCTCTCCCCGGTACCCCGCGACTCAACGCCGGAGATCCTTGTGCGCGAGGGTTACACGGTTAACCCCCCGTCCCGAGCGTTCCTGTCTTCCCCGCGCGTCGGTATCTTCGTTGCGTTCGCAACACGCCCGGACGCCGCCGCGTTTATTTCACTCGAGGTCTCACTTGTGTCTCTCACCTCGACACAGCGAGTTCCTGTGATATTTAGATTTTCCAATTTCTATTCGAGTTTTCTGATATCCGATCTTCTTCGCTTGATACTTATTCGGTCGCTGCATATCCAAGTGTGTTATTTTTACATGCACAGGCGTCTAAAAATGACACATTCGGCTGAAGCTCTTTTTACACGCTTCTTGCCGTTTTGGATTACGTCATTCAAGACGTTTAATTGTGTTGAATTATAAGTTAACACGTTCAATCGTGTGTAAATGATG
Source organism: Dinoponera quadriceps (assembly GCF_001313825.1). Taxonomy (NCBI): domain Eukaryota; kingdom Metazoa; phylum Arthropoda; class Insecta; order Hymenoptera; family Formicidae; genus Dinoponera; species Dinoponera quadriceps. Next base: position 392,795 of record NW_014555320.1, read on the forward strand.
TGATTTAAAACGGCAAGGAATGTGTAAAAAAAGCCTCAGCTAAAGTAACACACTTGGATTTGCAGTGTGTCAGGCTATCACACTCGATGACAAATTTTCCTTCAGGTCGTTCCTCTCGCTGAAGAAGCGATATGAGGTGTTACGAAACGCGACGGGAACGAATCGTAGATTGAAACGAATAAAATTTCACTTATTACCGTTCCTAAAATATGTCAAAAGACTTGAGTGTAAGCGCTCGTTGCAACAGTTGATTGCTTGTATCGAGAGTATAGCTCGAAAAAGTTCGTCAGAGAAATATATCGTGATAGTCTGTGACAGTCAATATGTTCTTAAAGATGGCTTCGTATAAAGAGGGCGGTGTACTGTTCTTTTCCCTGTTCATTCATAAATGGGAGGATGCAGAGCTCGGCTGAAAGCTATTGGCTGTCGCCTTAACAGCAGCGGGAAAGGAATCTTCGTTAGGGCCGAACCATTTTGCTCACCAAGAGAGAAAACGCGCTGCTGGAATTTGCGTACGTAATGGCCGAAATTGGACGAGAGCGACCCACGCGACCCACAAGCAGTGTGTCGTGTGTGCGCGCGCAGAAGAACGAATACACACGCCGTTCCCCATATTAGCATTTAGTCATTACCTTATCTGACCGATCAGCCTGTACTATGGCGTATCGAGCTTGTATCTCCGTTACGTCCTTCGCGCCTTCCCGGCACGCGAACGATTATTGGTGCGCCGGTGTATCACGAACGCGAAACCCCGCGCCGGGGTAGACTGCTTTTTCATTGCGCGTCTCTCATGCCAACAAATGGCGAAACGTGTGTCGAGACCGAGTATTTTTTTAATGAAACGTTACGAATAACTGTGTCATTTTCGATCTCCCGGCTACCTGGTCTCTTTCGGGTTTTACCCGGCTATGTGGTTAACTCGTAGCGTTGGAATCACGTCTCCTAGACGTTGTACTTACGTGAGCTGAAGATACACGTTGCTGATCACAGAGCTGGATAAATCTTATATTATTTCATTATAATGAAACCCTGAAAGAATTTCGAGGGTATTGTGTAAAGTAAGCGTTAATTCGAGTTGCAATATGTATTTTGGCTCTTTCCGAATGTGAACTTAAGTAGATCCATATACGCTCTATAAATCTACCAAATGGAACTCATGGACTTAATTTCAAATGTTACCTGACCTTCGGTCCTTTTAACGACAACGACAAATAAATGCATTGCTGTTTCATAACTTCTTATCAAATTTAAAGATGTTCCCGACATCTTTTTTTAAAATTAATTAAATACTTATATTTAACTTACTAATTAAATAATATAATTATAATATAACATAATAATAAATATAATATTTATTTATGTAAGAAATTATATAAATATCTAAATGCTGTATAGCATTTCGTTTGGATTTTATAAGCTTCTAAAAGAAGATCTGACGGCTGACTAGCACGTGATCGCCCGAAAAAAAGGACCGTGGTAGAAGTAAACATCGCGACTTGTACGTGCGTGTACGTCAATGTCAAAAGTCTGTTCGTGCTACCAAATCTCGTTACCATTCCGTGAGTACGATAGGCTCAATCTTTTGGCCGAATTCCTAGATGCTCCGGCGACGAAGCTCCAGCTGATGTTCAAGGAAACCGGTGAATAGACGGACGAAACCGCCACGAGCAGTCTTTAGAAACCAATAGCAACCGTGATGTCAGGTCACAATTAATGCGTATAATACTACTATCACGACCACCATATGACGATCCTATGCTCCTCTCTTTGTAAGACACATAAAAAATCGCGAACGCGATCCAAGTAACGAGGTATCTCCTTTTTCCCTAGCGCGATGTGTATCGTCACTCTATCGCTCTATTACGTCATCTATTATTCCGTCGCAATGATTTCTTTCGCGGTCGAGCAACGAAACAAACCGTCTCACCCACGCCGAGGAAATCGTCGAAAGGATATCTCAGCCGAGTTAACGTCCGTTCTCGCAAAGCGGCTGCGATATTAGAATCGAGCTTTCGCGCCTCAAAGCGGCAGTAAAATACCTTTAAATCACTTAACCATCTCCAAGGCCCCCCCGATGTAATCGGATTGGAAGCACCCGCGGATTTTCTCAATTTCCTTTTTTCCCCCCTTTCTCTTTCTTTTTTTGTAACCTCCGCCTTGAGACGCTAAACTAGAGGCAAATCCGGCACCGTTAACGAGGACATAAAGGCGAACGACGTTCTCGCTTTCTCTCTCTCTCTCTTTCTCTCTCGCTCGCTCGCTCGCTCTTTCATTTGCTTTTCTGCGCTCCCTCGCGTACTCGCAGTAATTCCATTTTACTGCACGGCGCATGCTGACACCCAGACACCCACCGCCATCAGACCGGTTCGGACCACACGATAGAAACTTCACGCCCGCACCGGGGGCAGCGTACATCGTAATCGGCTCGCTGGAATTTACTGTAATCTGGAAGCTAGGGACGATCACGATCACTTCAGCCCGGCAGATTAAGGCCGGACTGCTGCCGGCGGAGGTCCTCCCTCTCTCGCCTCTCCCGCTCATTTCGCTCTCTCTCTCGGGTCGCGTTAATGTGCGCGCGTTACTTAATGTGGCGCGTCGCGCGGGATATTAACGACGTCCGCGTTCGCGATTCAGCGCCGCCGAGGATATTTGTGTGTGTTCCGCGATTATACTGAATAGGGGATTTTTCCGCGCGTTAAATTATCCTCTCGCACCTTGCGCCCGTACGGTATCTTGCTGCGTCATGGGTGGGAACTTGGTGTGGGACTTGGCCGAGGAGTTGTAAGAGGATCTATCTCTCAGAGAGAGAGAGAGGGGAAGAGACTTAGCTCTCGATGCTCGTAAAATGTTTATCGTTAATAATAATAATGCGAGGGAGCAATAAAAGATCACGACGATGAATAGGAATAGTGACGTTCGGACATTTCTGCATCGAGCGGACAACACGCGGATCTGGTATTTCCTTGACATAATATCTCTGAATGCGCGATTCTTTCGAATGTGTATATCCTAGACACCGGGGGAATTTATCAGATAATAGAGCGCGCCAGCCGCTGGTTCATATAAAGTTATTCAACATTGTTACTTATACATTTTACCTGTCAAGCGAGCCGCGCGAAAGAGATTTTATCTATTTAGACAATTATGCTAGAGAGCAAACTTCCAGACCTCAGAGTCAACATCATATTCCCGCGATTCATTCCCATCGAGCGAGAACGGAATTCCTCGGTACAACAATAACGGCCACGATGCGCCGGCTGAAATTTGTATTATCAGGTGCATCGATCGCCCATAGAAAATGCTACGAGTGCCATTATCAAATTTCGTTATTCCGACGCGAATTTGCGTTTGAATCGCGCACAATGATTCGTCAAATCATCGTGTCCGCCGCAAACGGACAGCCGTACAATTCGTCGTGGAAACATTTCCACTCGCTTAAGCGAGTGATTCGTCCGTAAGTGAGACTTTCTCTCTGTCCGCCCTTTACTGTTTCCTTTGCGGAAAACTCTTCTGCAGCATCAATGTGTAAAAAAGGGTATTTAATTCGTTCGGGCTTAAACTAATTTTTCCGAGGCTTAATCTGTCTTTAAATATGAGACTTATAAGTCTTCGAATTCTTAGCAACGAACTTTATTCGTTTTGAGGGACTAGTAATGATCGATACAAGAAAATAGACTTCTGAATTTCTGATATCGGTTGCTGAAAAGGCCGCCAGAATCTGATGATCGCCTAAGAAGTGAAGTTTCCTCATCTGAAGATTCTAATGAAGCGAAATTGTTATTTGCTTTTTCTTCGCCGTGACGGCATAATTCACGTCCGTGGACTTAGCCGGGTCAGTAATAACAGATGACAAGTATTTCAAGTTGGTATTTCATAGTAGTTTGTGTTATTCTATACTTCATAGTAAGTTATATTATCACGCGGAGAAAAATAATTCAGAGGGACGGCCAATTTATACTGTCGCAACAAATAAATGAACATACAAGATGTTTCTTAATACTGTCCAATATTTTAGGAACTGAACTTTGAGGTCGTTTCATGAAGAAATCAGCATATATCCGTATGAAATATTTGCACAAAATAATCTTAACAGTCAACTCCTAAAATATTGGACAATATACTTAAGAAACATCTTGCAAATATTCATTTATTCGCTACGACAATTTAAAACTCCCTCAAAATCATTCTTCTCTGTGTATGGAAATCGTCTCCTTGAGTGCTGACAAATCGGAAAAAAATGCCGTTCAATATATTTCCCTATTGTTGCGAAGATTGTATCTCTGAATAGTTCAGGAACATGTCTAACACTGTGTGTAACACCCTCAAGAAATTATTCTTCTATTTGAACTTTTTCTAGCGTAACCATTGTAAATTGCAAGAATCCGCCCAAAAATGCACAGGGTTTTTTGACTAGTCACGTTTCATAAATTAACTGACTAAGCCGATTGAACTGTGTAGTGTCGAAAGCTCTGTTAGTTGACTTGGTCCACAGGTTTAGACCGACAGGCGCGGTACCAACCGTGACGTCATCCTTTCGTTTTATCGCGAGTTACGGTCGCGAGCTTGGGTAAGGTCAGGGCTACTCTCTATCGTTCCCCCCTCCCCTCCCCCGCCCCTCTTTTGCTCTCACTCTTTTTCTCCGCCGGTCCCCGAACGATTCCGCCGACGTATGTGCCGTGACCATGCATGGCCGTATCCAGGCAGCTCTCGGCGGTGACCACGCGGCGAAGGTCCCACACACGCAAACTCACCGGGTCGTCCGTGTGTCTTGTCGAGTGTGCGCGTGCTGTGTGGATGCTATGCGTGTGTATGTATGTGTGTGTGTGTGTGTGTGCATGTGGTATATGTACGTACACCTAAGTACATAAGTATAGCCATAACCGCCAACTTCGTGAATGGAAGAGCGACGGACGATCAATGCCCCCTTACGTTTATCTACCGCTTTTATGTGCGTTCGGCTCGCCGTGTTCTCCGTGCAGTCGGACTTTCTGGTGCCTCGGCATGATGTAATCGTCAACGAGCAAACGGCCAAAAGCGCAGTGCACCGCGGGAGGTAACGGGTGTATCTTGATTTTTGCCGATGGTCGGGCCGAAATCTCAGGTGAAAGCTCGAAACGTGGTCGACTCTTAGGTCTATCCAGGAAGATCTCTACTATTCGAACATTAATTGTTAGCGAAACAATACTTAAATACAGTCCAATATTTGAATACAATACAACGCAGAAACACGCTTGAATACGACAAAATACGTACAATGCAGAAATGGCAATATGTTCTATTAGCGATTAACATCGCCGAGATGATCGAAAGCCGAACGAAACGAGAACTCATCTCGAGCTCTTGGCGAATGAACGACTTAAAAACAATACGTAGGGCAGACAGGGTGGAAAATCGTAAGAACGGCGGGCAAATGAATCGCGTGAGGGCACGATGGGTACAAAGGAAGATATTTTAAGCGGTTTATCAAGGAATGATAAGAAAGTCGGGGAGAACGCTTATACGCGGGTACGTGTTTCAACCGCCCGTATTCTGCATTCGACGTTTCTTCGTTGGCGGCAACACGGAGGTAACATCCGACCGCATTGAGCAAACTCACTCGGAGAGCGCGCGCAGCCATATACTATTATAGTTTATACCTTCGATCCGCGCGGAGCGGGATTACCAGCCGCGCGGTAACTATACACATGTGTGCTTATAAACTATTATTATCTTACGGTCGACGCACGTTTATGCACTGTGTGTCGCGGTTGGTCTGATCGATGTTTTACATTGTTCTCACGAGGAAGAGTTGCCGGAGCAAACTGCGCTCGAGTTACTAAACTTCGCGGAATAATATCGAGCGCCCCTCGCGAAGCATAAACTCATTAACGATTCGTGCGAAGCGAAAAAAAAAGAAGCATACCTCGAGCGGAAGGCACACAAGCGTCGAAATCTTGCCGTTACGCCAGATGTCAACCGCGACTTGTGCTTACAAGTCAATACACTTGTCGCGCGGAAAAATGGCGATGTTGATCCATGGAATACCGATCTTTCATTCTGGTCTCACGCTCCTAATCCTGCGTCTTGGAGATATGTAGTGATTAAAATAATTGGTCCGTAAATTTATTTTCTTAAGAATCATCTCTCAAGTTTTAACGGCATATTAATTAAACAGTTTTAATAAAACAAAGTTAATTAAAGTGAAACACGATACATGCAAAATTAAAAGAAGATTGACCATATTAAAGCTGAATTAATTGAACTTAATGTTTAGTACTATTTATGCGTAATCACAAATACGAAAACGATTGCCGATATTACGTTATTAATTATATATTAACCAAAATATTCTTACGGTTTTAACAAAAAGCGAGAAGGTGATAAAAGAAACTTATAGAAATATTAAATAAAGATAAAAATAAAAAATATACTTATAGAAATATAAAAAAAATTGCAAGATCATTGATCGACGAATTTTCCAGAAATTGATATATTAAGTACATAATTTCTGATAAAATTGTTGAAATATATGACAGCATAATTTGGCTATATTGTACGCGCTATATTTTCTTTCTTGCCTCTTGGTTATACATAAATTATATATATATGCATAACGCCGCATAAAGGGAAATTAGTCGAGTGAAGGACAGAGGAGAAAGAGAGGAAGTTCGTAAAAAATTTTTACATTTCGGAGACGCATGTTAGTATTTTGGGGTTAGTTCGAAAGACCGTTAGTTCGAAACACCGAAATTCTTGTGTATCTCGTCGTCACAATTATTTCTCACTCTTTAAGTTTCGCTGTGGAAGTAAGGTAAAAAATCCTACGTGAATAAAGGCTCCTTTTCTGTACATATATCTCCAAATAGACACAAGGTGGAATTCTGTTTTAGAATAACAACAGGTTTGACCTAAACGAGGTAACAGGTATAAGCAGGTAACAAGGAACGCGACTTAGGACTAAAATTCTAAGAACAAGAATAAAGCTAAGAACAACGCTTTGATTGTTTACAAATTTTGCCGACTCAACTTTTATGCATTTTGCTTCTATTCTTGAGATCACGTTTATGACATCTTCCAGTAGTAGTAGTAGTCTTCTATACCGCATAGCTAAAGTCAAAGGTTCAGATTGATTCAGGTCGGCTACGACAAGCAAATGGATTTTCTTCTAAGTTTCTCTTTAAAATGATCCTCTCTAGAACAATTATTTGCAGGTAGACTCTCTTCGGCTATGAATCTTCGCTGTTGTTCAAAACGTTCCGGTTTTGAGCAAAAAATAGTACTTGTCGCAGTGTGTCCAATGTTAATGTTGCAGGTGAAAAATTGGTCTCTATTTATTATCAATTTTAGATAAATCTCTACGGAGTCTAACGTCCTAGGTTCCTGTAGCGTAGGAATCTTGTCCGAAGGAAAGTCTCGTACTTTTAATTCACATCTTGCTCCGTGGGTGTTCTCTTTGTAAACAGAAAAAGTTCCGCAATCGAAGAATTTATACGACTCATTCGATCTCAAGAAGCTAGCTTTTTTATCTTTTGTTGGACTATTACTTTTTGGAATTAGTCTTGGTGTTTACATTCGTTCTTCGAACGTGAGATAGCCGGCCAGCAAGGTATCTTCTAGATGCACAAGGACGTCTCTGAACGTGTCTTAAGCTGCCGGACCTTCTTCTTGCGTGGTAGAGAGACACGCCACGGCGGAGCCACATCGGTCCTCCCGGGTCACTCTCTAATTGCGACTAATTTCGTTAATTACTGTAGAGGCACCGCTCAGGCAGGCCACTAATTCGGGGGTCCAACATTGTGTCTAGACCTTAAACAACATTCGCGGATCCCGCCGACCGAATCGTCGGCTTCTTCTGTTCTCTCTCCACCTATGCGGCTCCACCAATTAGACGGTTCCATCTCATCTCCGACATTTTTGCATCTCCCCACGAATTGGGCTACGAATTAGGCCGTTTCCGCTTCTCTCTCTCGTTAATGTGTGTTTAAGGACAGTTATTGAGAGCGCATTAGCGGTGGACGCGCGCGTTTCATCTCGTCCTCAACGCGTTTCTTCCCTTTCCTCTCGATCAGGTTGTTAATCCTCTGGTCCTCAAGTCGTTTGTCAAAAACCTCAAAAGGAAACGTCCTATATACGTTCAGATAAATCAAACTAAATCAATCATAAATCTGATCGTTTTGTGATGCTGAGAAACTCTCTCTAGCTTTGTCATCCGGGTTAAGAAAAACTGTACTTTTGACATTTTTTTCTCATATTTCGTAAATATTTTTATTCATCAACCAGCAAGAATCAATGGATCGAGCTCTGTTAGAGAAAATGCGTGTATTGTAATATACCAAAAATTTTTTTAAGATAAATCAAAATTATTAAAGATAACTGAAATTAGTTCTCACTGAGTTGTAATGCCAAATGTTTTTTTATAACGTATTTCTCTCTAACGGACGTTCGTTTATCTATAGTAAGTTTGATGTTATATCAATTGATTTGAAAGTAAGTTTTAGAAAAGTCATATTGAATAGGTCACTGATAAAACGGAATATCGCGTTTATCTTGCAAGAAAGTAATTTTTTCGTATTTTGATGAATATTTCGAGTAGTCTATAATCATGATTATATATTTATTATATTATCAACATAAATTTTTATATTTTCTGTTATAATAATATTATAATGTCATATAAATGTATGTAACGTCATATTGGTTTCATTCCAATGTTGGAAGTTGGAATCTGATTTCGGAAAAATCATTAATTAGTTTCGGATAGAGAGAGAATAATGTATAAAATTGAAAAATTAAGAAAATTATTCTTTAATAACGAGAATATTATATTTTTAGTAGAACTATATATGCAATCTTTTCGTGTAAACAAGTGTTTGTCCGTTCAATGCTACATAATTTTATTTTAAAAACGTTAATTAATTAACATGTTAATCAACATGTACATGTTGAAAATACGGATTTTTTCAAAACAAGAATGTTCTTTTTTCCGTGTACTGCTGATAGCAAGAAAACACGAAATTAGCACGAAGGATTTACTATACGTATACCTTCTGGCAGGTGAAAAAATATCTACATGACCATGAGAGCTAACGAATGTTGTGAGAAGAAGAAAACTTAAAATTTGCATCTCTTTGGGAATAATTAACGGTCAGGTCTCTGGAACGAACAAAAACTTCTATTGACCATGTTAGATATGCTATTTAGAAATCAGTGTATCTTTCTATGCTCTTCGCTTTTACGTAGAGGAATGCGCACCGTTATTAAAAGAATCCTCTGACCCGGAACTTTAAGATGTTCGAAAAATTTTTGGAGGTTCTATTCTCTCAACACATTCAGCGCGTATGACACGATTCCGCACTATTATTTGGCCGTGGAACCGCGTCATGCGCACTGAACGTGTTAAAGCAAATTAGTGAGAATATTTCTAATTAAATCGATGAGAGGAGTATCTCATTGACAATTAGTGAATATTCACTGATTTTCACTAATTAAATTGATATAAGAAATATCTCACTAACAAATAAAGAGTATTCACCGATTTTCAGGAATCAGTGAATTATCCATCAGAATGTTTCGGTTATTTTTTCTAGTCATTCTCAGCCGGAATGATTAACGTTCAACGAATTATCGGTCGCAAACAACAAAGTAGATTACGTGCCGCGCATGATAAATAGAAACAGAGAAGTTATACTTCAAATCGAATTAGCTGACGGTTACGCGGAAGATGACAATTCGAATTCTAACTGACGATTTATCGATTTCTACTTTGAGAGTACTATATTATCGCAAATATAAGCAAATTACATCTACAATTGGTTCTTATTGTCTTTCATTATTACATACATCGTTTGTATTTTACATAATATATTTCATTATTTGTAATTTCCCTCTAAAAAGAATTCTGAAAACATGTTATATTAGGCGCCGTAGACGAGAGAAACTTCATAAAGAGGGTGAGCCAACGTCAAGTCTCGGGAACGATACCGGTGTACCTTTAAATGATGCTCCAAGAACGGCCGCCTGCGTTCACGGCCTAAGTTACGCGGATAGAAAGAGAGATAAGAAGAAATCGACGGTCCTTCTTTCTCGACATCGAGGAGGGCTGCAGTCCGCGGCGCCCGGCTGTCTGCTAGGTCCGGTTTCCCTCCCGTTCGAAAGTTACGACGTGGACGGCGAAGTGTCCAGGCCACGATTCTCCCTGTCTTTTCCCTCCGCCACCACCCCCTCATTCTTCTCCTTACCTTTTCTTACCTCGTCGAGCAGCGACGTCACCCTCTCGGTTGGAAGTCTCCCCGATATCCCGCGAAGCTCGCGTTTACCTGGCAACCATCGCGCGCTTCGCGTGCGTCGCGAGAATCGTCAGGCGATCGGGCCGAGAGTGTGTCCTTCGAGTCCTTGAGGGAGTCGAACAGCCCCTCGTCAGGGCGCGCACTCGATGCACACGCGACGGGGGAGGAGGAGCGGTGGGAGGTGGAGAAGCGAAGAGGAGGAGAAGGAGGGGTGAACCATGTGCACGCACGTGAACCAGATAATTTCCCACCGTACCTGTCCTTGGGGGACTGTGCGAGGGTGAGGTCAGGTTTCGGCCTGCTAAGCGAGAATAGAAGTACAGCAGAATTATTTGATCATTTTCACTTTCTCTTTCTTTCTCTCCGTTTATTCCTATTTTTTTCGTTTTTTTTTTATATGTGCGCTTCGTATAGAAAGTTGATGGTATTAATGTTTCGCATCCCGTCGATGTCAGGGATATGTTTTCTTTCCATCGTGACGTCTTGCTGTGAAGGGAGGAGGAGTCTATTCAGCAAACGTCAGGAAACAGTAATATTTCAATGTCATAATTTCCAATTCAACAATATAAATGCAATATAACACATATTGCACACAACATTGTTGAATAGGATATGATAACATTGATGTAATGTTACTGTTATTTGGTGTTTGTTAAGTACCAGGCTCGAAATGGCGCTTTCTGCAGTGTACAAATGCAAATATTCTGAAGAATTATTCTTCGTGAGATTTATTTTCTCTTCCCATTCTCTCGTTCAGCATCGTTACCTGCGAAGTGGCTCGTCCTATTCGATCACTCGTAGATGTTACATACAAACGGGGTTAACGAATAAGATTCGGGGCGCGATTTCAACATTACTTGGTGGAAAATACAATGGCAGGTGCATTTCGTGTGTGTGTGTGTGTGTGTGTGTGTGTGTGTGTGTGCCGCTAATAATTCGAGAAATTTGAAATTTGATTTGTATCGGTCGAGAGCGTAGGGACAAAAGTTTTGTGATGCGCGCGACACGAAGAGAACCCGATAGACGAACGCGCTAAGCCAAGTAGCTGAACGAGCTCGTTTCGGAGCTGGTTTTTACGTTGCTTCTTCTCACCGTCAGCGAGAGATCGTTGGCTACCGTGTCGCTGTTTAACTCTTTGTAATATTTCTCATAGTCTCGAGCCTTCGGTCAGCTACTCTTCAGTGACTGCGAGGAATGCGTGGAGCCCGGGCGCATACCGGGGGAATCGCGGAACGTTTTGACGACCCCATAAAACCGCGCGGACGAGCCACCTCTCGACGCACACTCCACTGCATCTCCCCTTGCTGCTTTGTATGTTTCTTTTTCTCTTTTTCGATCTTCCCTTTCACGGACGTCTCTGAGCGAACACGACATAGATCCGATTACGTGATTTTTGGCGGCAACCTGTTTGTTCCGGATAAACAATTCAGGTAGTTGAGAAGGTCTCAAGGAATGCTGTTATTTTTAAGCTAAAAGTAATCAATCTACGCGACAACTTTCCTCGCTTATATCCAAGTAGCAAGCAGGTGAATAAATTTCGCAGACAATTCATTCAAAGTTGGGTTGTGTGTGGTGAGGAAATGTATTTTAATTATTTTATTCGAAGGAGGACTGTCATTTTTGCGTTCATTCTTTGATTTGAAAAACGTTTTTAAATTTATAAAATACACTTTTTCGTGAATTTGTAAAATTTCTTATGTTAATTTACGTGCTGTTACCTTTAATGTCCTCACTTTTCCGCCAATCTCCTTCCGATCTCTTACCATTTTTTTAGTAATCTACCAAAAAAAATAAAATTGCTTCCTTGATATCTGCATGTATATTTTTTCTCACGAATCTGAAAGACGTTAAATTGGGTAGTTTTGACTCTTACATCAACAATGATACTTCTCACGAAGTATTTCAAATATTGTCGCACGAAAAACCGAGATGTTTATCGTAATAATTATTATTCACTCGTAACAGAAAGAAAATGATAACAATACTGTAATTCAAAACTTCACAAGCATTCTCACCGGATACACCTCCAGAGTGTGCCGATGTAAATTTATCTATCCTCTCTACAATAAAAAAAATAATATTAACTATTCGTTTAACTATTTATTAATTACGCTTGTAATTTGCGAGTAGATTTGGATATTCGAACCGGGCGATGATTTCGTCGGATGGACGAGGGCGTCCCTTTAGAATCGCTTTACGAGTATCGTGTATCCTTTCTCGAGACACCTGGCCGAAGGCCGTCCACGTTCCAGAATCCTGAAAGTGCAGTAAAACTGACCAAATACAGAACTAGGATCCTTTTTCGACGCGGGAGATAGGTTCGGTTGGGAAGACTCCTCTTCTTTCGGCCCATCCATTCACATGTGTGCCCCTTCCTCGCCCCCTTCGCTCCTCAAACTCGCCAGTTCATCCCTCCGCGATCATGACCGTTCTCTTTTGAGCAACTACCCTCCAGCGACCGATCGCACTTCGACTATCCAGAAACGGAAAGATCCCAGTCACGAAGCTATCATAACTCATAATTATCCGGAATACATTTATCGCGTGTAACGGATCGATTGAATCCACCTATCCGCTACAGAGTCGTGCCATTTTCTTATAAAAAAAAACTGTCCAACTTGAACGCACGCACTGACTCGGGGAGTCCAGCGTAATAGACGGAATAAGGATATATAATTTCCCCATTTTACAGAAACCGGGTCCCGTTGTCGATAATGCAATCTCGCTTATCTCGTCCGTTAACAATGGGTTGTCCCAATCAAGCGGCTCTAAAGGAACAAATAATGGATCGTTAGACGGTAAAATGTCCGGGTGATGTCCCACTCGTAGTACTATAATCAAGCCCGAATAAGTACATAGAAATGCGGTCTAAGAAACAAGTCTATATCTAGCTTATGAGACACTAAGCTCACCTAGAGGCCCCATAGAACTTCACTGTCCCTCCGCGAAGACCGGTAGGAATCGCCTCCCTCGCCTCTCATCGTTGTCGTTTGCGCAAATAGGCGTCCATCGCGGACGCCACCGCGCCCGGTGCAATAGCCGTCGTCATTGTCTCGGAAGAAAGACCGGTACTTGCTTGCGATCTTTTTTTATTTATCTGATGACGGCACTCACGCAACACCGGGGTCTCCTTAGGTACACGCGAGTAATCAGTTCTTCGTTGGCGCGCGAGGACGAGGCGGTGGATGTTTGCTCGGGCTCTTCACATAGTGACGTCGGTCTCTTCCGCTCGCAGGTGTGATGAGAGGTCCGAATAGTCTGTCCGATATCCTGCATTTCATCATTTCGCCCGCCTGTCTGACTCGTCTGTCAAATTTGTTTCCATCATTGTTCCATCTTCGGCGGGACTTGTTGGTTTTCATGATTGAGAGTATAATAAATGACAGGGGTTTAACCGATAACTTGGGAAAGCTAATACAAAAGAACACTTGAAACGAAGAGGGCTCTATATGTGGGTATTATTCATAGACGCTATGATAACATAGCGGACGGTAGAGCCGAGTACTCAACGCGTCCTCCTCGCTATCATTGTCCCGTGATCCTTGGTGTGTGTATGTCGAAACGTCTCATTAATCTCGAACACAAGCCGCTCACCGATCCATCAGAGACTTTTATCTCGGATTTTATCACTGTCCAAAGAACACGCGATCAGCACAGGTCCCGGAGACGCGTAAACACTTGCCACGATTGTTACCCGGTCCCGGCGTCTTGTCGGAAGGTAATCAGAAAAACGAGAGACAGAGGGAGGAGAAAGAGGGGGCGAGAGGAGGGAAAGAAAGAGGAACGACGCGGATTCTTTCGGTCTCGCGCTCGCGGCGTCATTGACGTCTCCCGCCGGTCGGAAATCCTGGATCTTCGATCGAGCCGCGCGGCAGCAGACGATACGTCCGGACGGGTAAATGGCGGCGGAGAGAGTGAGACGGAGAAACACCGGGGGGCTACTCCCGTCTCCGGCGAGGAGAGGAAAGTTTACCGGAAAGATATCCGGGAAGTCGCGCGGACCGGCAGGCAGGAGAGAGCGGCAACGCGCGCCTCTTCCCCCACTATCGGCCACCACCAGCGTCGTTCTCGGCTTCTGCGCTATCGCGACGGTACCGCGTCTTCGAGGTACACACCAGCCGGACGCGGTACTCGTGTGTGGCGCGCGCTCGTCGTCGCCGCTGTCGTGGTGCCGGCGATAGTAGTGGTGCGCCGGGTGGTGGTGGCTGATAGTGGCGATGGTGCGATGGTGGGGCGGCCGCGTGGATGTGTTGGTGCGAGGACGGCGCAGTGGTGGCAGACCGGCCGGTGGGAGAGGTTGATATCTCCCCACCAGCCCTTTGGCGCAGCATCCCGACGCAGCCACGCAAAACACGCCCAACGGCTGTGGTTGGCCGCGATCCGTTATCGTCGCCGCTCAATCCTCATTTTATTCAGCGGAGAAGGGAGCACGGCGCGGGGCATGCGTTAGTGGTGGTTAGGGGGGAGATAGTGGGGGCACCGCCGGGAGTACCGAACGCACTCGCTCGGGCCGGCGGAGAGGGGTGGCAGCCGCAGGTTGCGGAGGGGCGGGGATGCGAACAGTTCGGCAGCGCAACCCGACGTGGCCACTTCGCTGTCCGGCCTTTCCTTCATTAAAATATTATTCCGTGCGTGTAGAGAGAGAAGAGAGAGAGAGAGAGCCCTCGCCGTCGTTTTCACGCCACTATCAACGCACTCTCGCCACCCCCTCGTCGCGGGCCTCACACGCTCTCGTTCGCGCTCGTCGAGGGGCTGCTTCGTCGCGCGGACGTGTTGTTATTTATTATTTCCTTCGCGTTCACCCGTGCGTACGTTCGTTCCGTCCGTTCATTCGTTCGTTCGTTTCCTTGGATCCAATCAGACAGCAACAAGGAGGGCCAGGAAGACACAGGAGACACATCTCGTCGTCATTGGGAGACGAGACAATCGTTGAAATGTGTGCGAAATAATGGCGAACGAGTATGGGTGTATCTAGTGCGTGATTACGTTCGGTGTGGGTTGGTTCGTTTGGTGTCAGGTCGCGTTCGGTGCTCGTGAGGTCATCTCGACGGAAGAGATCCTCCTGATTGGCTTTGGATGGGCACTGTCCAATGTGGCAGTAGGAGGACACGTAGTCCTAATTGAATCCTGCGTGAACGAGCTGGCATCTGGAAAAGTCGAGTAAGGTGCATTGTGGCGTACGGTCGACTGCTCCACCAGTATATCCATCGGGTGTTCGGATGGTGAACTCGCTCGTCGGTTCACGGACGGTCTCGAAGACTGTGTGTTGTGCTCCAATATCGTTCCTCTCTACGTTCCTAACGCGCTTCCTCCGTCCGTGGCTCTTCGACTCGCGCAGGATACCAGTGGAAAGTGCCGGACGCTTTTGTTTACCAACGAGTCCCTGCGAGGAAAGAGAGTCGTGCGCTTAGAGAATACAGTGAAAGATCCAGGGTGCAGTGCGACTGCCGGCTAAGAAGGAAATCGACAGCAAGCGGGATATGAACCCAGGTACGTGGTGATGTTCGAAGGTTTTACGGCACGGAGTCCCGGGATAAGTCAAGCCGCTGTGCTCCGATCGTCGTCGTCCCTGCCTATCACGATGTCCGCGCATAGTGTCGTCTCCTTACGCTGCGACAGATATCGGTTGCGATTGCAAGTGATTGGTTTCGCGTGTTCTTAGTGTAGTAGAGATAGTGGATAGTTGGCCCGGGGCCTAAGTGAATCCGCGCAGAACAGCTCGGCGTTCCCGGTCAGTGCGCGAGTCCCATGAAAATGCAAAGTGAAGGGCTCGGACTATCCCCCCGTCACGCCGAAGGTGTCTCGTGTAAGCTCATTCGTAGGAGTCCATTAACCTCCGCCGACTCCTAGCTGTATCGAACGAAAATTAGCTGTTGTCAGGCTCGAACTCGCCCGCGAGTCAAATTACTCCGGCCTCGGTAACCCTGCTGTACGTACGACCCGCTGCATTATGATGATCACGGTCGGGACGAGAAGAATAGGGAGGGAAGGAGGGGGAGAGAAAGAAAGAGAGAGAAATTTTGCAAGTGCGAATTTGCACGGTAAATGTCAGGCATTCCGAATCAAGGCACTCGACCTGGTGATGTCGACGCTGGACTAGCTAGTGTACTGATTTTCGTGTGAACCTTGTGTCGCGAATCAGTGCTCCCTTCTTCGTCGTTTCCCGCTGCAAAGCTGCGGAGGGCCCGTCGACGGGAAAAGGCGCGATCCGTCATTGCTTTACCTCTGTGAGTCACCTCGCGCAAGAAGTCACTTTCTCTCGGCGTTAGTCCGCGGTGTGCATCGTCCAGGATGAGGACTGTCCGGTGCATTCGGACGGACGTGTCGAGGTTATTCCTGGCTCCGGGATGGACATTCCTCTCTGGCTTCTCGCTGGTGGTGGTGGTGACAGTTGGCATGTGACGTGCGAAAGTCCAAGTAGCGCCTAAGGAGCGCCTTCTTCTCCTCATTGCCCCCCTTCAGCGGCTGTAATTGAGCACGTTATAGTAGTTTCGAAGTTTCAACACGTTGCAGTTAGCGCAGACTTTCGCTGGGAATTTCGGAACGTGTCGTCGAGAGAGAAGGAAAGAAAGAGAGAGAGAGAGAGACTTTCGTGCCCCTCGCTGGTGTCGCGATTTCTTCTCGCGCCGATCAACGTCACACGCCAATGGCGAGACTCGGATCCTGCCCGGAACCAATTTGCCTCAAGTATCAATCATCGGGATTGTCTCGCGGAGATAACGCACGCAAAAGTTCTCTCAGTTCAAAATTCACCGGCGTCTCCCGGTGACAACGTCTCGATGACCCAGATAACCGTTTAGTCATGACAGGCCGAATGATCAAACCGTCACGAGCTCTGTGGGAAAAATGCGCGCGTGTGCCTTCGCGTTAACGACATTCGGTGTCGCGATCTTCGCTTGATACCTAAGAGCGTGCGGACTCGAGTTAGCTCGTAATAACGCACGCGGTTCACCAGCACGAGCGGTTCGCGTGCGAAAACGCTTCGCGCCCACACCGCAAATCCGCACGAGCGAGGGGCGGAAACGCGTGCGACACGCCAGATTTCGATGCGTAGATAAGGGGAACCGGTATTAGGGAGGCCGTCCGCGATACGCCACTCGCCATTTAGATATCGCACTTTTGTTTGCCAACAGCGGGAAAGCGCGGCGAAGACGCCGGGGGAGATGCCTCTTCGTCCGGTAACGACCGCTCGAAACGTCAAATCTGGTTGCGCCGTGCTCGAATCCACGATAGATGTAGCGTGCGGTGCTGTCAATTTTGATCGCCCAGGTACCCTCTTTCAGCAGCCGAGCTTGTGCCTAATTCTTAGCCGTTATTAAATCAATCATTTGCAGCGTCTGATAAAGCCGTATTACTCGATTAGTGAAACACCCCGGGTAGTCGGTATTGACAGCACTAGTAGTAAACCTATAGTGTTTTACGCTAAATTGTAACATCGTTTCGAGCGACAAGCGTTTCAAATATATTCAGACCTAGCAATTCCTAAGGTTCAAGCGTGATTGCGGCTTTTGGCAGCGCGAGTAACGTCTTTCGTCAGAAATTACGTTACGTCTTATCGATTGGAGCGAAAGCTCACCACACCTATTGTGGATCTGGACTTACGCGTGGATCGCGCGACTTCGCGAAGGGAAATTCGCGAATCTCGTGAATCCGACCGGTGATTTTCTGTATTCTCACTCGCCGAGTGCGTTAGATCCTTCGAACGAACGAAGCTCCGCCGAAAGAGTTATCGAGTGGTAGAATCGTGAATTCAGCCGTGTATGTGTGTGTGGGAGAACCGAGAACGCAGTTCGGAGGTGCGAGAATTCGACGTAGTCGGCGCTAATTCGGGACGAGATAGTTCCAAGTGAAAAAATCCCGCTTGTATCCGCGTCGCAATCGCGAACGGTCGTGTCATTATGCAGAATGATGTAATGAGGCACAATGTGCAATGCAAACGGTTGCGTTGTCGCGCACAACGTCGATGCGACCGAAATTATCGCGGAAATTCATCGTCCGGTCCGGTCGGATCCCTCCGAAAAATCGCGAAGCTTGTCAGACTGTCACCAAGTATCCGCATCCGCCAAAGTAGGAAATAATTGCTATGTGGTACTGGCTCAGCAGTGACTTTTAATGAACTTTCAATGAATAGTACTACGGCACACAGTATAAAATTTAGTGTCACAAATGGTCCATTGAAATTTCTGTATTACACGCGTTACCTTAACATGGACTATGTGAAAAGGAGCACAAATTTGCATTGAATTGTATCGAATTAACACCGTATATTCACCTTGTTAACATATGATTTTTCAACATGCTCGCCTTATTGAAATAACACAAGAATTTGAGCGAGCCACTTGCAACGTCAAATTGTTCGCTACGAAATACCGTTGGGCAAATATCGCTACTGAGCCAAAACAATGCCGATAGTTATTTCCTATTCGGACGGATGCCGACGCTCGCCGAAACGGGGAAAAGTGGGGGTTTTCCGAAAGGATTCGACACGAACCTGATACCTGCGAGTCGCACAATAGTTGCTGTCAAAACAGAGGATCGCTTTGTCAATCTCTCGGGTTTAAATGTGCCGGTGAAATTGCGACTTCCATTTTTCGCAACGTACGACGCCGATTGCAAATTCTAATCGCGTTTCCTCGTCGCTAGTATCCTCGCTTTACCATCGTCGGCTTCGTTTCGTCGTGTTAAGCTACCGGACGAGCGCTAAGTGTTAGGGAAAAGGTGTATACGTATCTGTCGCTCCACCCATGGCTCGCTTCTTCAAGGAGCCACTAGCGCCCGAGTCCGGGCCTCTCGCTCAGCGGGGCTTCCGTTTACGAGGGTGGGACTTGTCCACGTTGTAGCGAAGGTACCGACCCGGCGATGAGTCTAATTAATCGTGATTAGCAGGAACAAGTGCTCACTCGGACACGCGTCGCCGGCAATTAATCCGGTGCGTGCGAGCGCAGTGCTTTCGCGGATAAGAGAAATAGACGG
The DNA here is from genome assembly GCF_001313825.1 of Dinoponera quadriceps. Classification (NCBI taxonomy): domain Eukaryota; kingdom Metazoa; phylum Arthropoda; class Insecta; order Hymenoptera; family Formicidae; genus Dinoponera; species Dinoponera quadriceps. Next base: position 412,033 of record NW_014555320.1, read on the forward strand.
GGAAATAGACGGAGACAGACACAGATGGAGATAGACGGGAACAGAGAAGGAAAGAGAGAAAAAGGGCTGAAGGAAGGGAGAGAATTTAGCATCGGGGTCAACGGTGTCGCGTCGCTGATACTTCTCGTGCGTACGTCGCCACGATTTATTCCCGCGCCCACGATCCACGATACCGCGCTCGTCGGCGACTAATTAAACGCGATTGATATACACGAGGAGAGCCCGTCCGTCCGTCCATACGTCCGTCGCTGGGAGAGCGTAATCGCCGCCGCCAGAGGCGCGGAATGAAAATTACGAAAGGCAGAGAAATGCGGGGAATTTATCGCCGACTGTCCCGCGCCATTCACGCGCGATTATTCCCCACGATCGTGAGAAAATCGCGACGCGACCCGTGCGCGCGGTTATTGATTGTAATTAATAGTCGCGGGGGCACGGAATTATTCGTTGTTAATAGGCGACAGTTACGGGACGGAGGCGCAATGAACGCGCGCGCTATTAAGAGCGATATTTCACAACGGACGTCCAATCGCGCCTTACAAGCTCCACTTATGAAACCGATCCTGAGACACATCCGCGCGCGACGGCGAGGCGTAACACCGCGTCACGGACGTTTGCCTAATTACGGTCGTCTTGTCTCGCCTATCGGCCGCAATTTGTTTACTGCGACGACGACGATGGCGACGGCGGAGGAGAGACCGATCGGAATTAACCGACCTGTTGTACGTCATAGACAGATGTCTTCTGCGCGCGACGAACACACCCCGAGCCCCGTCGTCGACGAAATATATATTTCGCCGGGAGAAGAAAACAGTCCGAAGCTAATATAACTCGTCGAGTTAGCGGCAACGCCAACAAATCATCGAAATCACCGGAGGCACTGCACTGGGAGAAAACGATTCGGCCTTTGTCACCGTCAGGAGATTTTTTTCCAAAATATTAATTGTAGCGGCGGTGATAATCATTCTCTCAAGTTGAATCGGTGAAAATATCGAACGGTATTCTACCGATAATCAGCGAGTATTCATGAATTTTTAGCGGGAACTCCGCCATTTAGCTCTCTTGTCTAACGCTTTACTGATTTTAGCCAGCGAAAGATTCACCGCAAATCGTTATTATGCGTCCCGTAGTAGAAATCTATGTATATATCGTATATGCATTCAATCATGCGTCGTATTCGGCGTAGTTGTCAAGAGTTCGAAGTTTCGAGTTCTCAGCTCCCGTCATAGGACAAGCATATTTTTCAGATGCGATATTAATTAAATCGAACATAATTAAAAGTGTTTCAGGCAAAATCATTGACAATACTTTAAGAGTGGAATTAAGATAGTGGGAAAGAAATAATAAATAATATCTTTTCTCACTGTTTCTGCAGTTAGATTTCTCCGATGGAAACAAGTCGCCGCTATTAACGGACCTATTGCAGCGAAATTTTACTGATTTGCAGTGCTTATAATTGTGATTACTAGTGACTATTGACTGCTTTTCAGTGATAATACACTGATTGCACTTCAGAGAGAAGCTCACATGCGTATTGCTACCACTATTTTTGTGGTTAAAAGAAAGTTTGAGGCCGTAAATAACTATAATTTCTCTCAGTGTAATACTTTTAATACCTGAAGATCCTTCGCTGTAAAGATTCACGGCCACGGTTCCAGCATATTCCAGCGTCGCACGTGGGGCGCGTTCGTCTGTCCGCGTTGACTTCGCAGAATGTGGAGAGTATCGTCGCGCTGAAAGAAACCCCACTAAAATTAGTCATTTTTGGCAAGTATTTTACTTTCTACTTTAACTCAAAAAGTGATGATAACAATACGCATGTAACGCATTATTATCATTGACGCTGCAGTAACACTCGCTAAAAATGGTTCTCCCGATTTCATAGATTTCTTTTGCTCATGCTATAACAGTTACGAGTACTGAGTTTCTTTTTCAGTGCGATATACATCTGTTTCGGGACGGAAAGAATAAAATCGTGGCAGTTCGAATCGGTAAAAAGAAGAGGCCTCGATACCCGCCGAATTTTGCGCATAATTTCGTCTCTCGTGACAACACGAAACTTTAGATTGTCATCGAGATATTCTTCGCGGCTCTCGTCCCAAGGTATTGATGTATCGCGACGTTCAATCTTCATGAGAATGTGACGCACCTCCTTTATCTTCCACTCGTCCCCCGAAACAATCAACAAAGTAACGCCACTTCTGTCCGCTTGAGTTTTTAAACTCGAAAGGGGCTTAGGCGCGAAAGCGATTTTCTCTAAAAGGTAGGTGCAACACGCTACGGTTTCTTTTCTTCTTTTTTTTTTCTCCCGCAGTGTCCGGTTTTCTGATATTACCGCAATTTGTTTAGGCAAGGGGGCGAAAGAGAAAAGCGGGGTTACAATTCCCCCGGGGCTAATTAATTACGACTAGTATGAGCGCAAAGGAGATCACTCGCTCGCTCGCTTTCTCCATCTCTAATTAGGCCGAGTGAACTTAAACGGACGCATGATTTCTTTTCCTTCTTTTCCTCTGGCTACCCGTGCGTTTTCGCGGTGTCGATGATTTCGCAAACGCAATTAATTGGCGGTGATCGCCGCTCGCTCGCTTCTCTGTCTCTTTCTCTCGCTCGCTACCGTTGAATCATTAACGCTGGCAATCGCTGCGAAGTGAAATACCTTCGCGTACCAGAAGGAAATACGTGTCGTGCAGGGATAAATTTATTCGTCCCGTGCATCATATCGCGCACATTTCCTATTATTTAATTAATCCCGCATCCCGAGGCAAAACACATACGAGATTTATCCGCTCTCACGCGTCCTTACGCGATCTTCGGTGACACAAGGTTATAATTATAGCATTCGTTATTAATAACGCGACGTTAAAACACACAAACACACACACATACACACACAACACGCAGCTCCTCTAAGCGCATCTCATTGTGAGTAACTGCGCGCGGGCAAAAAAGAATTGATTGAGATTAAGTGACTCGTTTTGCCGGCGCGCGAGACCGCCGCGACTTGGTCGAATCCGCGAAACGCGTTTTAATGGTCGGCCGTTCTTACGACGATAAATCATTAGCGATTGGCGTATAGAATATCGCGCCGTTACCGAACGTGCCGTTATCGCCGCCCGGCGCGAAGAGCTCTCTCTCTCTCACCCCCCCCCCCCTCTCTCTCTCTCCCGCTCTCNATCTCTCTCTCACGGAAGAGGCGGCCGGCCGCGTGCGGATGGACGGCAATTAAAATAGCCATAATTTATTATCTCGCCTTTGTGTAACTTGTTTATCTACGGCCACGCGGAGGCGCGAGACAATTAAAACGCGCGTTAAAGCGTTTCTCTTCTTTTTTTTTACCTCGCCGTCGTGCACTTTATCGCGGAAATCCAATCGCACGCTCATTCGCCGCGCTTCTTCGCTCTGTCGCAAGTGGGTGACAAGCTATCTCGTCGCACTGGCGCCGGCCGGTCGTCGAATCCCCGACGGACGCGACGCGATCGTCTGTTGAAATCACCGCGACGAGCCTCGCCGAAAAGTGGAGTCGCGCGGGGCGAGCGTGCGTATCACACCCATCCTGGTGGAATCCTAGTTCCATGTTAAATCTTCGATTCTTTTGCAACACGTAGGTAGGAGCTGAGGTAGCAAAATAGGTTCAATTTCAATTTGAACGATATAATTGATTCCTACTTGGATCGTGTGATGATGTCTTCAATTTCCGTTTCTGCTATACTTAACGTCAAAATAAATTCTTTCGTAGCAGCAATGAAATTAAATCTGTAGGATTAAAAGTTCAAGAGAGGAATTAACGAGTGTACACTGAGAGAAATAAACATTATTTGTCTCTAGTTAATATATTTACATATCCGCAAATACATCACAAGCTCAATCATAAGCGTGAAATTTATTCGAAATATATTCTGAATTCCAGAAGTTTAGTTACTTCAATCAAAAAATATTAAATTACAAAGCTAAATCTAAAATTCCGATTTACTTATTCAAATTAACCGAATTTAACTTCTCTCCAATAAAGCTTACAATATTTTTGAAAAGAGAATTAATTCTTCTTTTGAGTAAACGTCAATGAGTCAATTTTCTACTATTTCGGGTGAATATGTTTTAATGCTATAATTAAGAAAATATTCTTCGCGGTACAGTTAATATTTTTCTCCGTGTACGCTTGTACGTGGGAGAAGATTTTCCAACGGAAGAGGCGGGTCACGACTGACACCTCGGCTGGAATTTCTTTGACCTGTACACGTCAGTGGAGGTCACTGGGTAGATAGATTAGTGTAATTGCCAACAATCTAACATATTCGGTAGTGGAACACGACACGGTAATCGGTCTATCAACGACCTACCCGAGGAGACATGATTCTCAAGACTCCCGAACGTATCGCTTCGGCAATTTCCCGGTGCTTTTAGTTCTTCCCCCGACTTCGCGAAATGTACGTTTTTGTATACCTGCCGTAATCAGTTTCGCTGTAAAAGCTTCTTTCGAGTCTCTCCCTTCGCAGTTAACTTTACGATTCCTTCGATCGCGCGCCCGACTCTCGAATCAATTCCCGGCTCGCCCGTCGAATTCTCATCCGGAAGCCCGAAAACGACGTTCTCGTGCCAGCGACGACGATTCCCGGAACGTAATCCAGTTATCTCGCGCGATCGGGCTCCATTAAAACGACTCTAGCTACTTTCTCTGTCTGAAACGATCGCTCGTTTAATGGACGACGACGACGACGACGCTCCGAGAGTCGCGCGCGCGAGAGCAACGGCCAGAGGAGGGCTGGCTCCTTCTCGATTCCCAGTCGATTCAATTAAAAACGAGGGCGTCCATTCTTCGACGCTCGCGTTCATCGTGCGGCCGCGTTAATTGACACGACGGCCGTGATCGTCGGGCATTAAGCGACGGGGAAAAAACCGCGAGCCGAGTCCGATCGGCTCTCGAGACTGGAAATGCCTAGGCCGCTACGTGCGCCGATACGCTTCGTCCTTAACGCTAACAATGCAGGACGTGAATTACGGTGATCGCTGGCGCGTCGTCGCTACGCGCATTCCCGGTGAAATGCGCGTAAATTCTCGAAACGTGTACTTAACGCGCGCCAGAGAACGAAAGAGATAGAGAGAGAAAGAGAGAGAGAGAGATGGGTGGAGGGGGGGGGGGGGGGGTCGGGTAATTGACGCGTAGCCCCATCCTTCTCGCGAGTAGGCGTATTTTTCTGCAGCTTCGTTACTCGAAATTCATTCGGAGGTTAGCGAGCTAACGAAGGAGCATCGTCGCGTTTCCATAAACATTCGACAATCGCCGGTAAATTGTCACATCGGATATGAGGAAGTGCGCGCGGAGAAAAATATTATTCCTCTGCTAAAAAAAAAACAATTGCTCAATTTATTTCCCTTCTTTCAAGTAGTAGTTATCTTCAATCAGGAATATTTCCTTGATAATAGTCCTAAAATATATTTATTAACCCTTTGGGTACATTTGACGAGTGAGACTCGTCATTTGCTTACTTGGGTATAAAATGTATTATTACTTTTACATATTAATCCATATAGTGACAAATTAAATCCGTCCCATGGGCATAAAAATCTTCAAATAATTCAGTACTCAAAGGGTTAAGGATATTAAAAATATAAAAAAGCCTATTATTACGTATTCAAGAGTATTACAAACATTGTCAAATTTGAATAAGCAAACCGAAATTTGTTTTAATTTATTATAATATATTTGATTGAAGTGCTAAACTTATTAAGTTTCGGAATTTATTTTCAACGAATTTGTGATGCTTGTGATTAAACTTATGATATAATAATTGCAGGTATATAAACTTATGAGTTACTTGAAACAAGTCACATTTATTCGAACGCAGTATATATTTCTCTGTGTGTGCGTTAGTTGGCAGCGCGATTAACTCGCGAAATTAGAGATTACACACTGAAGAGGAATTTTGGGTATTTGTAACTATAATCGCATAAATAAAAGAATAATAATCGATATAAACATTTTTCTAGTAAATATTACTACAGTGTCATTGAAAAACACCTTACATGTATATCGCTAATGTTATATTTTTAGATTGAAACCCGAAGAAGAGAGAAATATAGCTGAGTCCGTGCGAAAATGACTACAATTTTAAACAGATTCCGCTCGTTGTATGTGATCGTCTTGAAATCAATCGATGATGCGTACACTGAGAGAAAAATTCTTTAGTATTCGTAACCATAATCATTACAGTAAAAAAGTTACAATCAAGAGAACCCTCTTCCTAGTGAGTCTCACCGCCAGTGATAATAACCGTACACGTATATTGCTGCTGCAATATTTATAGTTGAAATCATAAAAAAGCTGTATAGTTGAGGTCGAGAATGACCATAATTTCTCTCAGCGTCAAATTGGAAGATATCAGAGGCCCGTCAGATTTTTAATCACGTTCTTTTTATTAACAATAAATAATAATAAGTATCAAACATACGTCAAATATCTGTCGTCATTTCCTGTCTACCTTTCAGACGCCTCGTCCGATTTCACGCGTGCAAAACGACTCCGATCTTCCGTCTTCCGCGCCGATGAAATCACCGACGGACTTTCGCGAACGCCTAATAGCGCGAATCCGTAATCTTTGAAAATCGAGATATCCACTGGAGTGCGCTCCGAGAGAGAGAGAGAGAGAGAGAGAGCAACACAGACATACAGTCTGCATGCGCGAGAGGGCAGGTTCGCGCGATAGCGCTATCTAGATGTTATTCTATTTGAAAGCATCGCGCGAGCTCCGACGGCCCGGAATCCCGCGACGGTCGGGCGCGCGTTTTTCCGCCCGGCTGAAAATGCGCGCGCGACCAAGACGACGACTGATTCGAGGACACGAAGCGACCGTAAAATTTTACGTCGTTACTGATTGAGCGCCGATGCGACGACGCAGATGCACGCCCGGCCATTACGTCGCGGCACCTAATCGCGAGCGATGGAAATAAACGCGCGTCCCCGGAATCGACGTGATGCATGCTAATGCGCGACTCGCGGACGATCCGCTGAAAATTGCTGAATTACCGAGTCGGTTATTTTTATTCGTTGTCCCCGTGCTCGTCGTCGCGCCGGGATATCGCGTATAAATAAGCGCGCTTATCTCGCGGGCGCGCGCGCGCGCGCGATAATTTTCGATTTTTTCCTCGTCGCTAATTTCACCGGCGTACACACGCCACTTTATACGCGCGCGAGCTCGCTTCTATTTAGCCCATTAGCATTAATCATAATTATTACGCCGATCGCGAGGGAAATCGCCGAAGATGAATGTAACTAGATATCGATGTAATCACGTTATCTGCGCTCGCGTGATAACATCAACTTCCGCTAATCCGTTAACGAGGAAAGGTACGTGTATATAAATCTCTCTTTCTCTTTCTCGCGGAGATACGATACCGCGCCGAATTGCTAAAATTAGTTAGCGGAAACGTTGTCGTTATCCCCGGCTTGATTGTCCCACCCCCCCTTCTCCCCGCAATTTTCGGCGGGGCGATTATATTTCGTCTCTCTTTGACTTCGACGGTAGGGAAAAAAGCACGCCCCGAACGCGACGCGAGCGAGTTCTGGTAGCGACGTTTAGCGGTCCGCGTTTAACTGCACGTGGAACGACCGGCTTTTACTAATAAGCACAATTTATAATGAACGGGGCGGCGCACAAGCCGTCTGTCTCGTTCGTCGATTAGGAATTCCCGTTTCGTGCTCGCTCCTAGTTCTCGAACCGTCGCCGCCGCGGTAGCTTTCGCAGCGCCCTAATCTCGTATTCATAAAGAAGAGGCCACCCTCTCTCTTTTTACGGATTTGCATGAAACCCGTAGAAATGAGCCCGATTGAAGCAGCTAGCGTGAGTTACCCCCTGGCGCGGTTATGCGACGCATCCGTATGTCCGATTGTTTTTCAGCCTTACGTTCGTGCCTTCTCGCGCCCAACGTTGTTATTCTTTCCCCCTTTTTCTGCCTTCCCGATCGATTCCTCTCTCTCTCTCTCTCTCTATCTATCTATCTATCCGCGTACAAGTTTTCCCATACACGACAGAGACTCCGAGACTTAGAATACACAAAGCTGTTTCTAAATGAGATATTCCATTACGATACCAATAGGGAATTATATTCTTCCCACTCTAAGAAAAGGCATGTTAGAAGTTTAATTGTCGCCACTTTTCCGTGATGCCGATTGGCTGTCTCGAAATCTCGATTTTTTTTTCGATGCGAATCGTTGCTCATTTCAGATCACGACTGTCATCGCGTAGGTTATTCATATTTTAGTAACAGAGATCTCATTTTTCCGTCAACGAATTTTAATTTGATACTTATTTAATTGTAACGAACTGCTTTTCCATGTAATAGTAATTAGTAATTAGTTAAATAACACGCGTATTGGTATAATATAAATAATAATTAGTTAAATAACACGCGTATTGGTATAATATATCAAACATAGGATGAAACCTCCTAGAGAAGAGATTAAGACGTCCTAAGACATCTTTCGTCGCGATACAGCGACGTGAACCTTTCGTTCAGTTATTGTCTCAAATAAGTCTTTTAAATATACCTGTTGCGTAGGTTCCTTTTTGCGATTCTGATTGGCTGCGCGTTGCGACTTACTTTGTGCAGCTGTCATCGCCAAAGTCGAATGACAATTTTAACCGAATGTCAGATTAGAAGGTCAATAAACGGCGTTATATTTTTGATGTTACTGCGTTCAATGGCGCGCACGTAGCAAGCGTGTGCGCGTATATAAATAAAGTGCAAATAATTAAAGGATTTTGTACACTTTGTTCAATCGTAGTATAAAATCAGAGAGCAGAAAACATCTTTGGGAAAACGTCGGCGATAATAGGATCTGTTTATGTTTCCCACTTGGAATCGTATATTTGAAACATTACACACAGAAAACTACATACCGCACTCAAGTAAAGGTTACTTATTTCAAATATTTCATTAGTTTATATATCCGTAAATATATCATAAATTCATCATATAAGCATATATAAGCATAAAAAATTGATTAAAGAAAAAAAATACATATACATATCTATATATTCTGAATCCTTTAGTACGTTCAGTATTTCAATCAAGAATATAAAACTAATCACTTTTCTTAGCAGTAAAATGATATTTTTCCCATATGGTAGAATTATATTTTAGTTTTCCCAACTAGAATCCACAATTATTCTCGGAAATTGGCCTGGATCCCAATTAGATCCCGAGAAATGTTCAAGTATCTCTCGAGAAGGAACGACGGCGCTCGTTGAGCACGAGCACTCCACGCCGTTCCGCTACCGGCCGGCTGCCGGTTCTCCGGCCGTAATCTCGCCGCGACAATTTGTTAATCCGCGAAATTACCCGGGGTCAATCGGCGGAGCGACTCGCGAAATTAACGGACACGTCCGCAGACTCGAAATAATATTCCGGTCGGAGCCGGACGGCGTTCGACAGAACCTGTTGCTTATCTGGAAAACCAGCCTCGCGCCTCCGAGACACCGAGCGATGTCAAGATCGCTCTCGACAACAAGCCGAAACGTTCAACGCGGGGAAAACAAATAGACAACAGCCGCCGGTCGGCCGATGCATTTTTCCTCCTTCCGGTCCTCTCAGCCGTCTTGTATCTTTTAACGCGTCATTTTTCCGCGAGTTCCCCCGCACCCCTCCCCTCTCGCACCTTGATCTGCCTTTCCCGTCGGATGGATTCGCGTTGCACGATTTCGATTTGCATAACGCGCGTCGCTACAATTGAAGATACCGCGCCGAGAAAAGGGTTAAGCACGTGGCGGTCGTACGCGCGCAGTCTCCGGTGGCATTCATCGTCGCGTGCTGCTCTCTACGGCAGGAAGGGCGAAGAATCTCTCTCTCGTCGGATATTTACATAAAATTCCTAGAAATCCGCGTCGTCGAGCGCGAAGAAGGGTCAAAGGGCGGGCTGATCCATCGTGCGGCAATAAACGGACGTAGCTTGAGGGGGAGAGAGAGATTTGGGCGCATAAATTCGGCTCTCGGAGGTCTTTGCCAAAGAAAGAGAAAGAGAGAGATAGAGAGAAGGAGCGAGTGCAAGCGTATTCATCATCGACGCATCGGCGGTGCGTGTGCCGGGCATGCGTCGGAAAAAAGAACTCGTCGGCATATAATTCTCCTGAGCACACGTTCCGCGTGGAGAGAGGTGGGTCTCGAGTCCTTCCTTCCGCCGGGCGAATTCGAGGGTGAGAGAGAGAAAGAGAGCGAGAGAGAGAGAGTGAATGAATCGCTTAGAATCAGGTTCGGATTAACGCGCCGGGGCCCGGATATAAAACCGCCAAAATATCGCTAATACCTTTCGCGACCGGCGTCGCGTATGCCGTAAAGGGGGAATTAAAAGCGGCCGTAAATTATTCCGACGTGGAACGCATTGATTTTTCGGGAAGCCGGTCTCGTCGTAAAACTCGGCCGAACAAAATCAGATCTTTCCGTGAATCGGCCCCGGACCGGAGAAAGGGACAGACTGCGAGAGAGAGAGAGAGAGAGAGAGATCTCCGTCGACCGAAACAGGTAACCGCGAAATTTTATCGTTATGCTCGATTTTTAGTCAGCGCCGAGACGATTCCGCCCGCGCGGGCCGCAATCGGCCGTTCCATATTTCCCGCCGAGGGAGATGTGTAATTACACGTCATTAGTGTACTAATATATTCGGCACACGGGCGCAACAAAAGCGCGCTTTCGTAATCGGGCGCGCGTGATTTCCACGCGCGAGAAAACGTTCGCATAATTCCTCGGCCGACGAGAAGTGCGGCCGTTATTCGTTTGATTTTCTTTCGCACGGCGTAAATTGCCGATAATATTCAGATAATCACAGTGATTTATGTAATACATATGTATGTATTGAGAGAGAAGAGGGGAGAGAGAGTAGCAATTTCTATATAGATTTAAATAATTTAGCTACGCGCGCTTTGATCTCGGTAATCGTGCCAATCGCGAATATCAGTCGAAGACTCGATGATTAACTGCGAGACACGCTCGACTCCGCCACGTGAAACGTTACGATCGTACATTATCGCGATACAGCGACGTGAACCTTTCGTTCAGTTTTCTAAGAGTCGAGATTTTGTTCCTTCGTTAAACCTTTAGTTTTACAATGTAATAGAAGCTAAGATATACTGAAAAATGAGCTTGGTTGGGTTCACCTCAACCATATCTTTTTTTGTGATTTCGACACAAAAATAGTATACTGAAAAAAGAATTTGGTAACAATTACCATAATTAAGATTTAATTAAATAGTTTCAACTAAACTGTTTGTTTATTGCAAACCGAATTGTTTAGCACCATATATTGTATTATAGCACATATAGTATATGCAGCGATCAAATAATTTAATTGAAACTAACCGAATCTCGGCAATTGTTGCCAAATCCTCTTATTAAGTGTAGTACCAATGTGCACGCAAGGTTATTACCAGTGATATCATAGCAACTCTTGCTGGCAAAATATTCTTCCGATTATAATTCTTTCCCCATGATTATTATAATTGACAAGTATGAAATGTTTCTTCCTCAGGCCGTCGAAGTAAGCGCAAATTATCCTTAAGAGCGTCAAAAGTAGCATCGAAATCCCGACTCGTTTCGAATGCGCGACGTCCAGATTGAAACAACGCGAAGGTGCTAATAGTCATAGTGAGGAGGAAAAAAGTTCGAGTGCCGATAAAATACGGAAGATAAGACGAGAGTAGACGTCGGTCGGTAGGCGCGTGTGCGTTCCAGCGTAGAACAAAATCCGGTTGACTTCTGCTTCCCAGGTTACGTTGAGGTTGCGTCGCGACCACCGGCGGCCGGTCAAGAGAAAGAGTGAGAGGGAAAGAGGGGCGGAGAGTCGGAGGGGAAGACAGGGAGGGAGAGAGAAAGAGAGAGAGAGAGAGAGGAAAAGAGGAAGAGAGAGATCCACGAAATCTCTACCTGGCGTAAGCAGCGTGTTCTTTACGACGCTGCTTCCAGCGGCCTCCGCGATACCGGGCGACGCGGGAGAACCATGAATATGACTGAGGCCCCGGTATTAGGCGCCTTTATGTCGGCACAATGCCGTTTATTATCATAATCTATTATCGCGGCTTACGCGAGAGCGCGAGCCTCGACGGTTCGCTAACACTGCAAAGCCGTGGGAGGATGAGGAGGGGAGGGGGGGGGGGGG
>NW_014555320.1:424217-427673 GCF_001313825.1 Dinoponera quadriceps
GGGGGCGAGCAGGCGATACACCGATACACCTCGTGGAATCCTTCCACGCTCGTTACCCCGCGGCCCTTCGAGGATCGCCCTTGATTACTCCGTTCCGCGTCGTTTCTTTTAAGCCACCTTCTCCTCCTCCATCTCGCCCCCTATCTCTCGACTCGCCTCACCTCGTCTCGTTTCGTCTCACTCTCTCTCTCTCTCTCTCTCTCTTGTCTCGGCGCGGACAAGGAATTAAAATCGCCGTAAACTTTCGCGGATCTCGGCGCGCACGTCTTCCGGATTGAGAGATCCTTCGGGGTTGAGGTGACTGAACCCGGAGCGCGCGGAGCTCCGGTCGTCCGGTGAGTCTGCGCTCGCGTTAGGAATTGTTTCCTCCTCGTGTTGCGCCGTGTGTATGTGTGTGTGTGTGTGTATGATTTCGGATATCTTTTTATCTTTGTCAGCTTGTAAGAATTGCGAATTAATGCACGGGAGACAAAGTGCTAGACTCGAATAAATGATTATTTCAATACTTCTCAGAATGTTTTTACTTGGATTAAGTAAATTTTACTTGCATCGAGTCAATTATCGAGGTGGAATGTTTACTTAATCCAAGTGAAAATTTGCTAATGGGTGTTAGAGTAATTATTTACTTGAATCCAGCACTTCTTTTTCTGTGTAGGCATAGTACGCACAGTAAAACTTTATCTATCGCGTAGGCATACATGTTTGCCGAGTTGATATTACCTTCCTGTATTAAAGCTTGAATTCTACAATACAGTAGAAGCTAAGATAGCAAAATAAGTTCAGTTCCAATGGTATAATTCCTACTTTCTCTATGGCGATGATTTAAATCTCCGTTTTCTTTTCATTTCATTTTCAGCGTCGAAATGGATTGTTTTAAGGTAGCATTAAAACTCTATATCTGTAAAATTATAAATTGACAAGAAAAGTTAACAAATGTGACATCGTCGAACTCATTTATTAATCAATAAACGATCTAAGTAAAGGCAAACTGTCTTTAAAAACGTCAACGTAACATCAGAATTTCGACTTGTTTTCTTGCACTCTTACGAGGGAGAGGATCCCTCTTCCTTTTCTTCATCGTTGTTCAAACGGTCGTTCGGTATCCACATATGCGTCTATCCTATTTTCATTCTCGTCGCGCGAATTTCCCGGCGAATGAATTTTGCAGCTCGGACGCGTATACGGGAACGATGCGTGACTCCTAGGAGAGCGACTCCGGAAAGTCTGTCGGCGCGCGAGCAACGCGGCGTGCTCGGTACGAATTAATTATTCGTAACAAGTCCCGACGAGCCTGGCTTTTGTCCCTCAATACGGCCGCCGAACGTCGCGGGCACGGTTCTCCGAATACGCCGTGTGTGTATGCGCGCGCACGCGCGTGTGTGTGTGCGTGTACGTTTGATTAATATAAATCAGTCGCTCGGTCCTCCCGCGGTCGCTAATGGCGCGCGGCAGATGTACGGTAAAAGTACAGGTATTAAATACCGCTTAGCATTCTCCGGATCGTGTCCCGCACGCACGATTATGTGCTCTCTTATCTCGCGCTGAGACATTCATCAAAGAACGACGTGCGACATACAGACGAAGACGCAGGAGTGCGTGTGTTGTGTGCGCGAGTCGCGCTCGATCGATTCTCGACGCTAATAAAAATATTCACGCGTCTCAGGCTCGTCGATTTTTCGCATCGTCGCGCGCGTTTCTCGCACGTGCCTTTCGCGCGCGGCCCTGATCGCGACCGTATCACACGGAAGAAACAATTCCGCTGGCATAACTGAATTTTCCATTGCTTCGCGACCGGACCTGAAATTCGGCTGTACGGCGGACTAACAAATTTTTTGTTACAAACGCTCATCCAAATTGTTATTATGTTTATTTAACGAAGTGAATATGTTAAACAAAAGTAACACGTTGACAAGATGAATATGTTAATTCAACATATTTGTATGCTTTCTTAACATATATTTCCCCAAGTTAAAGCAATTCAAATGTTTTGGTGAACTGTTCGTAACGCAAGTTAATTTACTGCATGGGAACGATTAGATTTCTGCGGGAGGTTTTTACTCAGTCAATTGTTCTCAATTGCGTCAATGCCGAGTTTTAATGCGGCTGAATGTTCACAGAAATGTTCTCAATCGCGGTAACAGAGACATCGTCGCTTCTTGTTTTCATTTCACCGAGTTTTCATCCGGTCCCTATTCCGCTCCAAGAACCGAGTATCCTTTTTTCCCGTGTCCGAATACCTGAGATCCCGAATTGTAATTGAAATCAAAGTTTAACCCTTTGTGCTCTTTCTTTCACTCTTTCCGAATGCCAAACCGCTTGACTTTGAGAATTTGGCATGTCGCTTCACGCGTGACAACTCAGTCGACGACAGTAACGATGAAATTGTACTAAGCACTGTTTAAAATCAATTCTATCAAGTTTCGTTCTGAATTATACATGCTACGACCGACTGTTGACAAATGAATTCTTTTCACTCGTCTTGACAGTGTCAGTTAGTAAACTGTCAACGTCGTACGGAAATTTGCACAGCGTAAGAGGCGTTAGCCTGTCAATAAGTTGATAAGAAACTGTTATTACGTCAAGTCGCGCTTACTGCGATGTAATTTCGCCTTCGCTATCTCCCTCTCTCTCTTCCCCTCTCTCTTTACGAGAAGCTAGTCGTGTGTTCTTTAAAGGTCGCGCGATGGATATTTTTACCACGCTTTGCATGTTACCAACTCCCGAATGTTATCCGATTGCTCGATTCTTATGATTTCGAGCTAATTTCGCACGTTAGGTGTGTTTTATGATACCGGGGGTCCGCGCACACACACACACGCCCAGCCGCAATTAGCACAGTTTCGACCGTCGCTTCGCTGAATACGGCAGCGTGCGCGACGCTTTATCGCGAAGATCAATTTCCCGCCGATGAGATCTCTCACGGCTTATCCGGGGCGAGATTGGCCGAGCCGGCGTCGGCTTACCGACAAATTGAGCATTCCTCGCGTAATTACGCTCATTACGCTCATCCCGGGCTCGCCCGCGCGAGAGCGTCGCCATTATGCGCGCGCCGAAAGCGCGTTATTAGCGTAATAATATCGATTAGCGCCGTCCCCGAAATCTCGTCGTCGCGTTCGCGGTATTTTCGATCCGTTCTGTGCAAGGAATGCGAGCACGCCACCACGACGTTGATGGCCGCTCGTCCCCGCGCTCCCTCCTGCCACTTCTCGATTTGATTCGTCACGTGTTTCGTCGCCGGACGAAGGTGTTTATTTTATTTGATATTTATCACGAACGAGAAGCGCTGCTTGAAGCGGTGGTGATGACCGACGGTCGGGGTGGTGCTTGTCGCTTCAGGAACGGACGATAGCTCCACACACGGTAGTCATTAGCGGCTTAATTATATCCCAGCGACGATTATTCCGGTATTTCTGCTTATAGATATACACAAGTGCCGTGTGGAAAGGGGGGGGGGGG
>NW_014555320.1:427682-438683 GCF_001313825.1 Dinoponera quadriceps
GGGGGGGGGGGGGGATGACGACAACGATGGGGGTTAGCGAGGGGGAGGCTGAGTGGTGGCGGAGGTAGGGTGACGGGCGGGAATACGAGCTTGGTGGACTATAAAGGCCATCCTTGGACGGACCCTCGTAAAAACGCACTTTGTTGCCTCCTTAAATCCTGATAATTCCACGCTTCGCTTCTGCCCGCCGATTACGGCGTAATCGCGTTTCGGCGGGCTTCCCGCGCCGCACAGCGCCGCGCCGGCACGGGGGTGAAGGGAGGGAGGGGGGAGGAGAGAGAGAGAGAGAGAAGAAGGCCTTTTTGCGTTGCGCTCACGAACGCCGCTCGGCCGCCGACCGCGCGTCTCCCCGCTCGGGATTAATTGCCGTCGCTTTTGTCTCGGGCGATCGATCGCCTTTAACCGCCGCACAAAGTCGAAAAACGCGCGCGCGAGCGAGATGAGACGAGATGAGACGGCACGAGCGGGGGATCGCTCTCCGTAGTTTCGTCCGGCGTTGTCGCGAGGAAGAAATCGGCCCGCCAACGGGGCACCGATGGCTCCCACGAATCATAACCGGACAAATTACGCGAAATAATAGGAGGAAAGTGGACGAGTCGGCGAAGAATCGAAGCGACCGGACAACGGAAGACAGATACGCCGACTTAATCCCCGTGGAAAAGTCGCCGCGGACTCGCGATTTGCATTTGTTAACGCGGCTTAAGCCGCGAGCGAGCGAGCTTTCCGGGTTCAACCGGTTATAGTACGGTCTTTTGTTGCATTATTAGCTACCTATTGTGAACCAATATCCGCGACTACCGAAGCCCACAAGAAGGAGGAGTTCCCCCCGCGAGCAGAGAGAGAGGGAGAGAGAAAGAGAGAAGGCGTGGATCGAACGAAATCGCGCGGGGTCGGCATTGAGAGCGGCGCGATTACGGGCCGTGCGCAAATTTTATTAATCGTGCGCCCCGAAATGAACGGTTGCTGCAACGAAGAAAATCGGGGCGCGCTTTTTGCGCCGCGACGCAGATACCGATGCATATTTCATGCGACGCGATACAAAGCGCGAGTAGAAACGCAAATGACGCGAAACTGAAACGACGTTAGAGTCGCGAAAGAGTGAGAGAGAGAGAAGAAAGGAGAGGAGCATAGAGAGAGAACGAGAGAGAGAGAGAGAGAGAGAGCTATGTTTATTAAGCGCTCTAGGACATAAATCTTCTTAACCCTTTTAGTGCCGGGCGAAAAAGAGGTGCTTATGCGAAGATAACCGGCCGATTTGACTAGGATTTGGTAAAAGGCTCATAAAAACCAAACGAAAAGCAATATTTAAAAATTATTTATTTTAATTCTCTCGTAATGAAATTAGACTATTTATAACGTATTTTAAATTTATTTTGATAGAGATCTCTCGCAATGCGAATAGTAAAGCGCTACAAGGTGCGGGCCGATATATCGGCTCTGGCACTTCTCGCCGGTGTAGCAGGAGCCGATATATCGGCTCCCGGCACTAAAAGGGTTAAGCGCTATAAAACATAAAATATGAAAGTATTAAGACAATCAGAGAAATAAAAAGTGAATATTGACAGTAAAAAATTAACTGGAAATATGATAAATATTGATAAGCCTAACTATTAAAAATTAAATCTGAAATTTAACTTATTAAAAATTGTTGCACATACAGCTAGGAAAAGTAAGTATTAGGGGGACCGGAAAGTAATGTCGTTTCTGCGCATGTCGATATTTGATTTGATTGATTTTTACCGCTCCGGCATTGAAAATTTGTATACTAGATGGCAAAAGGTTGTTGATAACGAAGGTGAATATATTGTTGATTAGAAATAAAAACTTGTTAAAAATGTAGTCGTGTGAATTTAACTTAAGAAAGCGACATTACTTTCCGGTCCCCCTAATACAATAAGTCTGGTGAAATTGCAGAAATTAAAACTAAAATCTAACTCTAACCGTTAAGACAGTAACATAAATCTTTGCTTGGTTAGAATATTAAAATTTAAATTTCCAATAGAATATTATCGCTTCAGTTTTGAATTAGAAAGAGACGGGGAGAGGAAGAGAGAGAAAAAATAAAGATTTACTTAAGTCTAGAGTCAAGATCTCTCTTACAGTATACAGTAATGATACAAAAAAGATGTTTTGGATACTCGAGTAGATCAATATACGTTACTAATAAGGTACATTGAAAATTGCGCGAAACGGAAAAGAATGAAATCGAGAGAAAGAGGGAGAGAAAAATATTTGCCGTCCCAGGACACTCCGAAACAGGACGAAAAAAATAATCATATTGCGCAATTGATTTGCGAAGTAATAATAATAAAAGAAAAGGTGCAAGAGCAAGAAAAAAGAAATTAAGTGAGATTTAATAATAAAGCAAGCTTTGCGATTCAAATTATCTAAGAGAGAGATAAAGAAAAAAATAAGAGAGAAAGGAGGAGGAGGGACGGTCGAGTCGAGGAACAAATCGATGCTTGCCGCCTGAGATCGTAATAATCTCAGGACGGGTCGCGGGTACCACCATCAGCACCAGCAGCGTGGTTCTTCGTGTCGATCGCGCGATCACAAAGGGAGCCTTCATGGCGATTTTAATTGCCTCCATTATACACGAGCCGCCGACTGTAGTTTCTCAATTACACCGGCTTACACTCGGCACCGCGTGTCGCCGCGTGTAGGTGAACGAGCGTTGCAGGTTGCTCCCAGCTACGTGCTTAATTGGGACGATTGTCGAATACATCGCCGTGTAGCCTGACAGCGGCCCGTCACAATATTACGATTTTGCGCTGCCACTGTCAATTAGGGGAGATCCGATCGCGTCTCGCGGCCGAGAGAGAGCCTCGGCCGAGAGAACAACGGACGTCGATGGATAGACAACTCGACCGGCTCGGATCTCTTTCTCATTTTTCCTCTCTTTCTCTCCCCTCCCGAAAGAGAGATAGAGAAAGAGAGATCTTTCCTCGATTCGTTTCAACAAGAGAGCACGTTGCGCGAATTTACATTTAACCCCTGACCGAGCGCGGAATGACATAAGTCGCGTGTACGATTTTTTTTCTCCGAGCGATGTCGCGATGGATTCCACATAAGCGACACAAGAAATTACACCGTGAGAATTACGTCAGCAAAATTGCAAAATTAAGTTTCGGATCGATCTTCATGGACTGAAGTTTCTCTCTCTCTCTCTCTCTCTCTTCGTCGCTCCTTTTTCCCTCTTTCTCTCTGTCTTCGTCGTGATTGCGCAACTCGACACGCGCGTCTCTCCAGAAGAGATATCCCGCTCTCTCGAGTGGATTGTTTTCTATTCGATTGAGCTCTCCCTCCCTCTCTCTCGCACGCGCGAACGAGCGTCTCTTGTATTTACGCCTTGTATTATTATTCGCGCAGCGCCATTGTCTTTGCGCTTTATGACCGCTCGCGGACGATTCGCAGATTACCAATGACGGCGTGCCGGTTAAATCGCGACGCATCTTATCAGTCCGAGGTCAAACGCCCGGATAGATCCGCTCGTTCGCGGCGCGAAAAAAGCGCGTTAATTGAACGTTACGGCCGATTTCGCGGAATCCGATCCGTCAATCGATAGCGCGCGACTCCGCCGCGGTTAATCGGCCTAACAGATTCCCGTGGCCGACACCTCGTGACACATAAACTGCAATTTGCGGCGCACTTAAGGTATCCCGTTTTCCTTTTTTCTCCTTCTCTCTCCCTCTCTCCTTCTCTCTCTCTCTCTCTGTCTCGCTTTTCTTACATCGATGCTCACGTCGCCGAGAAGCCCGGATTCTCTCTTGGAGCGACGATTTACGAAGTTGATCGACCTGATCCCGCGCAAGATGATCGCCCGGTGCAGGATTGTGTCGCATACCACGACGCGAGTTTGCGCGCGATCCCGAGCGAAAGTGAGCGAAGATACGCTCCCGATCGCGGTGGACTACCCGCCTGTGTGATCCGACGTCGTTCTCGAGTCCCAGCGTCGACGAAACCTCGACGATTCTCTCTTACCGCTTTTACATCTCTCGATTCGGCGGCGTGTTATTCACGCGACGCGTGGGCGAATATCGGCCGGGACGGCCGAGTGAGGACGCGTACCGCCGTACGATGACAAATTTGCAACGGGCATTCACTAAATTCATCTCTCGAGTCTGTGTATTCTCAACGAAAAGCTACGCTTGTTAACTGCACAGGAAAAAGTAATTTGCTATTACGGCGTAGATTTTATGCTATCTCAGCAATATCGGTCTGTTTACTGTGTGGACGACAGAACGACGTGTTAAGAGTATCAATTGCCGTTCGCCGGATTATTTCGCTGAATCTACAAATTATCTTGTTATAAGAACGAATTAGTAAATGTAGGAGAACGCTATTTTGCTCGAACACCATATTAAAGTGTCCTAAGGGCGAATTCACTCGGCTGAATATTTTTTATCCTGGCAACGAAGTTTCCGCTTTAATTACGAATAATTCGCTAATTTGATTATGTCAATTGAATTGTACCTAGCAACGATAGTCTCGTTACGACGGCAGCAATATTTTTCCCCGTATGGTGGCTATAAAGTGCACGGCAGCTACAAGTGTAACACTGCAGGCGGTGAAACATTGCGAAGTTCGGTTAATAATGACTGTTGTCATTATTGATGCAGTTTGCGAACGCAGGTGTAAAATTATGTGTCACCGCACGAAAAGCGTTCGACCTATCGCCGCAAACGCCGAAGGTTCGACTTGCTGCAGGGTGCAACGAATTTATGTACTGCAGATTTTGTAACGAAATCTTACTTCCACTGGCAGAAATCGGAGAGATGCAAGACAGAGGAGTAAAATGGGGAAAGATGGTGTTTCAATTGAGAACCAGTGAATACTTACTAATTATCGGTGAAATATTACTTTTATCGATTCAATCAATAATTTATTCGCTGATTCGCGTTAAGAGAGTTTCGCGTATGTTGGATGGCAAAAGTTAGGCAAGGTAGAAGCGTATAATTTCGCCTCGCCCTTTGTCTGCTAATTGTATTATATTTTGCTGGATATTTCTTTTCA
The DNA here is from genome assembly GCF_001313825.1 of Dinoponera quadriceps. Classification (NCBI taxonomy): domain Eukaryota; kingdom Metazoa; phylum Arthropoda; class Insecta; order Hymenoptera; family Formicidae; genus Dinoponera; species Dinoponera quadriceps. The sequence goes on from NW_014555320.1 coordinate 432,696, forward strand.
TATTCTTTTTATTTCATTCTTAGCTCAATGCTGTAATTTTATTGAATCTTTTCCTTTATTAATTATATTATTATTATTTTATCGTTATTATGTACTTTTATTACGTATTTTACCATAAGAATTTCCGATATTCGACGTGCATCGTTTTATTTGCGTCGCGTCGATATCGCTTATCTGCGCTCCGGAACGCGCAACGATTACGCACTCGCTCCCCTCCCCCCCCCCTCCCTCTTCGCTCACTCGTTCTCCTCCCCGAGGTAGCCGCTAGGCGTTTCATTGAGACGAATAACTCAAATATCACTTATCGCCGTTGAATCGTCCGTCGTCAAACGGAGATTCGCCGTAGTAATAAACGCCCGGGATTCTATTGTGCCTCGCGAATTACCGCGCTAATTGGCGAATATACTCCCCGACGGGCGCGTATGGCGCGCACCGCCGCCTGCGCGTTCGTTTGCGATCGCTGATGGTATATCCGATTAAGTCCATCGCGAGACGAGGGCGTTCGCACCTTTCCACGAGCGCGCGCGGACGGGCGGGCGCGTTTATCGCGCGCAACGCGGAACGTCGAATTAAATGCAGCTGAATTCATTTAACCGTCGTCACCGCCGTACGGACAGGCGGACGCGCGTCCTCGTGACTCGCCGAGCCGCTAAATAAATACGAGACCGTCCTATTAGCCGTCCCGCGATTGCGGGCTATTACCCCGCCGCGACTTCTCGCGTCCCGCGAGCGTGTCGCGACGGGCCGGGATGAAATTAAACGGTGTCGTTACGTTGTTTAGCGGCTCGTAAATGCCAGCGCGAGTAATTTAGATCGCCCGTGGAAAAAGTCCAAACGCGTCCCCGGCGTGTCGAAAACAGAGGCCGGGGACAACGGAAGCGAAGATCGGCGGCGCTCGGCGCACGAATCGTGGAAAATTGAGAAATACCTATGCTAATTTCCAGTCAGCCCCTGTTTACTCTCCCCTCGCCTTTGCGCACTTTCCCCTTCGCCTCTCTTCCTCCCCCTCTGCCTGCACGATCGTTGTTAACTCTGACAGTGAGATGTTAGGTCTACGGAGCCTACACGCGTTTTCTTTTACTCTTCCACATAGACAGAAGATAGTTTTGGAAAATCAAGTAAACGTAATATACATATTTTTCAGCTTTTTAAATCAAGTAACATTTTTATCAATTCAAGTATATTTCAATAACCTGTAGTAAATACTTACTTGAATGTAATAATAAATTAATTTGTAAGTGAATTACCGAATGTAAATGCAAAATGGCTAAAAATTTAAGAAAGTGCTTATTAGAATTATGTAATACTTTTTTTCCGTTGAAAAATTCGAGTAGTTTTAAATTTTTAATTTTCTGTCCGGTGAATATTTTTTAAAGTAAACTCTGCTATTATGAATTTAATACTTGTCGCAATTGTTTTAACATGTACAAGCGTCTACTTATACAAAAGGAATATTGTGCTAAATATTTGTCAAGGAGCATCAGAATAACCATTTTACTTGAATCAAGTAAACATTATTTGAACGATAGCACGTTTCATACAAGACACCATATTCCATTTTATTCCTCTATCATTCAAAAAGAAATAGCTGGGTCTATGTGACCACTACTATTATCAATCAGATCCAACGAGATAACTGCTTTTGCGACAACCCCAATTTACAAAGACAATAAAAAAAGATTAGTAATAAACTTAATAAATATAAGTAATTCAAAGAAATACAGAAAACCCCGATTTTTACAATGTTCTTCGCGAGATCTATGATATTATTTCAGCATCAAGATCAAAGCTGTTAGTTTCAGAATTAATCAGCCTAACACGCGCGCCCCGTGATTTCCGAATCTGATATCGTTCACGTGCCTGCCCCTCGCCTCTGTATCGTCCCGACGATATCGATGACACCACCCAGAAATCTCGTGTGCCGACGCCGCTATTAATAGACGGCCGTGCGGTTGGCAATGCGGACATTAATCGACGTGTCGTTATTCGTGCATACGCGCCGTGCCTGGCATGGAAAACAATATTTCACGCCGGCGACAATAGTTGTCGCCCAGTCAGACCGCTCTCTCCTCCTCCTCTCTCGTCGTCGTCGACGTCGTCGTCCTCCTCCACCTCCACCTTTTCCTTCTCTTTACCCTCTCTCTCTTTCCTCCGTCTCGCTCTCACCTTCCTTCACACTCGCTGAAGCTCTCTCTCCCTCTTTCTCTCACTCCCTCCTCTCTTCTCACTCTCTCTCGATCTATCTTCCTTTATCTCGCTCACCCGCTTTCTATCTCAGTCTCTTTCTCTCTTCCTCGCTATCGTCGCCGTGTTTCTTTCTTTATCTGTCGTCCCTCTTCCTCGCGTACGGTTTCCTGCGTCGTTCTCTCGCCTCGGGCAGAAACTTCGTCAGGTTTGTCTCACCGATGCCGAGACAAATGTATAGACTCCAACAGCCACGTGTACTCGTCGCTCGTACGAGCCGAACTCCTCGCCGTCGCGCAAATCGCGCACGGACGAATCGGAGCACCGCGAGAGGCGTGATTCCCACCGGCGCTTGAGTTAATTCACGACCGTCGTACTTATTTTTGCTAGGCGCGCGCGCGTCCCGGCCTGCACCGAATAAATATTCGCCCACGTGCGTATCTGTAACGCTCTGTCAATATATACTGATGAGGATTTGTGGGGCCCGCGACTCAGCGGCCGGCGATCCACGCGGGGATCAAATTTCACCCGGCCGGTTTACAATTCTCTTTGCGATTGTACACGATTCTAATTGTACGTCTGGCTGTTGCGCGTGTCACTGTGCGGACTACGCTCGGAGAAAGTCCGTTTTAAATTACGCCCGAAGTTATGCTTCGGGGCAAGATACTCACGAGAATTGATTCGGATTAATTGAAAAATCATACTGATAATTGGTAATGATAAGTGGTAATTGATTAATGAAGTACTTGGAGATATTCAACCAAGGCGAGAACCGGGCGGAGATGGAAGAGGTGAGATTGTGAAATCTTGAGAGGGCGAATGGATTAATTGAAAATATTTAAACAGAACGAGAGAACTGAGCGAAAAAAAAAGAGGATAGATTGAGAATCGAGGAATGAAAAAATGACAATCACAATGCCGGGAGTAGGTTGGCGAAACCACTTAAAATTCCACCCACATATAGCGCTATGAGTCGAGCGACAAGGAACAGATTGCCAACACTGATGTTCCTCCGCTTCGTTTCTAATTATTACAAACGGTCGAAATTTACGTGCGAACTCGATGCGAACGATTACACCAGAAAACGGATATAAGAAAGGTGCTCAGAAAATAATAATAATAACGATGATGACGAAGAATAAAAATTTTCCTTATCTTGATTGATTATTTTCCTTGTTTGAACTGTCCCGTATAAAAACGTTAAGAATGAATTGGGGAATATGTAAACTGAACATCGAACACCTTCACCGTGTCTTTCTTTCGGTGATCCAACACGTTTAAGACGTGTTAAGCCGAGATTTATTCTTTATCGGCCGCTGGTTGTGGCTTTTTGATCTCGGAGCATAGCGGTATGTGTTATCTCTCTCTCTCTCTCTCTCTCTCTCTCTCTCTCAATTCGTAATTTCCTCCTTTATTATTTATCATCGCATAGGGGCTACCTTCGCGCCCACCCCTTTGCAACTTTACGACACACATCTTTCCCACAAAAGGATTTCTGTCCGGCAAATTTCCTCTCGAGAGATCACGCTCGCTTTCTCCTTTCTTTTCTGTTTTTCTTTTTTTTTTATTTAACGTTCCGCATAGTTTTCGTGACTCGTTCGGCCGAAGGACAAACTATCCTTCCACACCGTGAACGGACGGACACGGGGACTACCGACAGTCCGCCTAATGAATGCGCCGGCACATCCGATACCGTCGCAGCAAATTAATCCGACCGACTAACGAATCAACTTATTTGAATATCCTCCCCCCCTCGACCGCCCGCGGGACCCACGTTGCGATTCATCTTCGTCTCGTGAGCGGTGTACCGCTCTCGACCTCCGTTTCTCCGTCTCACCCGCGCGCCCAAATTCTTTCTCCCCTCCTCCCCTCCCCCACACCCGTTTCATCTTCATCTCGCTCATGGACCAACGTCTCCCACGTCTCTTCCTCCGCACCCCCCTCCCTCTCCTTGCCAGCTCGCTCTCTATTCTCAATCCTTCTCTGTCTCACGATTTTAATCTCTCATAATCCCTCTCGCCTTAACATCCACGACGGGTTGCGCGGGCATGCGCGTATCTACCGGGAACGTCCGTGGGCCCGTGATGCCCACACACAATGGGCCCTGATTGCGGATTAGGGATTAGGAGACAAAGCCCGGTCGGGCGCGCGAGGTCGAGCGAGACTTGACAAATAAATGAGACCGACTTCGATTACTCGGACTCGCGGCTTGTTCGTTAGCCGCGACGATGCGACGGCGAGATCGGCGTCTCTCTCTTTCTCTCTTTCTCTCTAGACTTTTTGCTTCATCTTTATCGTATTTATATCTACAGTAATACCATAACTTATGCGCCAAATACGTAAAAGAATTGTAGTTACACAGAAAAGAAAATTGCTAGACTCAAGTAATAATTAATCGCTCCAATGCTCCTTAGCAAATTTCTGCTTAAATTCTATAAATTTTACTTGAATTAAGTAAGTATTTGACTTGGATAATTTATTTGGAAAATATTTACTTGGGTCAGATAAATATTACGTGGTCCGAGTAAAAATTTGCTAAGAAGTATTGGAGTAACTATTTACTTGAATCTAGTATTTTTCTCTGTGCAGACGAACCATTTTTCTAGTAAGTGTTACTATAATGTCAATGATAATAACCTTTCATGCATATCGTTGCAACTATTGTTGTGGTTAAAACAAAAAAAAGGGATATAATTAAAACCGAAAATAATTTCTCTCAGTCAACACATCATTATTTACGCGATAGTCTAAAGATGAGGCAGTTTCAAGTCAGTTTTCGAACAGATGCTGCTTAAAAATACTTCATCGAACGATATGTATATTGTTATCATACATATAGAAAAAAATAATTTTTTGGCACAGCAAACTTCATGTTGTCACAAAATCTATCAATTACTATACGGACGGTGAAATGATTTATTAACAATACTAGTTGCCGTTCCCTGGATTATTTTGCCGAATCTATAAATTATTTTGCTGTAAGAACAAATTAGTAAATGCGGGAAAACGTTATTTTATTCTAATAGCAAATTAACGTGTTCTAAGGGAAAGCTATACTCAGCAGAATATTTTCTATCCCGGCAACGAAACGTGTCCGGTCTAATTTCGACTAATTTTATGCCGACTAAATATGAATATAAAGTTGTCGCAATGAATGTGCAGTGGCAACGATCGATGTGGTTTCGCTACAGCAGCAAAATTATTTTTCTCCGTACAGGTGGAATACATGAATTCGCATCACACTCGGAACGAGAAACGATCGAAGAACTATTTGCGAGGCCAATTTCCCTCTTCGCGAGCATTTTCCCCCGATCTTCCGTTGCATTGTAGAAACGTAACATCGACAGCCGCGTAACCGCTGTCACTCGTTTGCGGCCTCTTGCTGCGACCTACTGATTTTTGTCCTCCCAGTGAAAGTGAAAGACACCGACGTGTCGAGCGGTTCCTTACGCAAGTAGATATTAATTATTACTCTCGTAATGTCTCTTTTTATTGCGCGGATATCGGAACCCTGCGCTCTCTCGCGTGTGCCAAATTTCAGGCCGGAATGCGCGGAAAGCTCGCGAAAAGGGTGGGCACCGTGGAATCAAAAACACAATCGGCAAGTACCGGGATGGAGTAATTAAAATCGGTATAAATTAACGAGCCACGTAACGTCGCTCTCCCCCCTCCCCCTCTCTCTCTCACCCTCTCTGTCTTTCTCGACGATTCATTCGAATTTGCAAGTAATCCCCGATATTCCAGCAGCATATTTTTGCGTCCACCGAAGGTTCGTTGCACTGGATCGCGTCCCCCCCCCCCCCC